>NC_030386.2:34875278-34971195 GCF_001625215.2 Daucus carota subsp. sativus | reverse complement strand
CGTCAAATAGCTTTTATTAAAGTAACCCAAAAAAGTAAAATAAATGTGTAAAATTATTATTAAAACTCTATATCATATCTGAATACTAAACCTATCTAATTACAGAGTAAGGTATAATATATATATATTATTTTTTCCAAAAAAAACATCGTACCAAACGGGCCGTTGTACCCATCATACCAGCCATTTCATTGTCCCCCGTTTCGAGTCGAACCTCGACCTATGTGACATTGGATAGAACTAGTATGTAACGAATAAGAAAGAATAAAAAAATAGTGTAGGACACAATAATCAGCCTGTTTTATTCTGAAGCTTGCATATTGATGTGATAATAAAATATCTAATTAAGTCTGCGAAAGATGTATAAGCACTATTACTGAAAACTTTATAGCTTTAAGTATCACAAAAATTAGCGCGGTTTCATTTGTGGGTAAAATTATTTGGCATCCATCCTGCTGAACCTATGTTTTCAGTTTCATCTGGTTGCTTGAATTCTTCTGTTCATTCTTGTGGACAAATGGCAACCTTGTTTGCAAAGTTAAAGTTTTATATTAATTAAGTGCCTTCCCTAGTATTCGACAAATGGCTTGAAGTAAGATTTGAATCCCCTTCCTGTCTATAAAATATTTCCGTTCATTTCTGCTATTCTTTGCCATTTTTATGAACTCAAAGGATTTTCATACAACGGAATATATATACTGGTAATAAACATATCTGTTTAGGACACGAATAAGCTTAAAATATTAATTTTGCCTTGTTTGGGAACACAATAGATCATATCATAGATGACGATGGTGTAATTTTTAATTGCAAGATGTATGCTAATGTTGTGAGCAGGAATTGGAATTTTATTTTAAAACTTAAATTCCTTTTTTTTCAAAGATAGAATGGAAAATTCTGTAAAATCTAACCATTGAAAAGTTTCACTCATAATATTTTTTTAAATATTTGGATTTTGGAAGAGGGTATTTAAAAGCTTAATATGAGGAAAGCTATGTTTAAATGATTTGAAAGTTCACAGGAAGTCAAAAGCTGAACATTATCTGATTAAAAAACGTTTAGAGGCTTCAAGCAATTAAGTACATTAACAGGAATATAAACTGCAAGGTATTGAGTAATAAAAAAAGTGACACTTTTCATTTGTAACTGGAAACATATAACAGATTGAGGTTTTTTTTTCATTGCATTAGTATATCTTAAAGCACGCTTAAAATATTTAACAAAAACAATAATCTTTCTTTAAGGCTTATTTCTCTCGGTGTATTGGGGAACTTCGCTTCATTTGATTTATTAGTGCACAAGTTGTAGAAGTACACTTTCATTTTTCTGAACTACTTTTCCGCAGACCTTTATTGAAGGAGCCATGGTTGGCTATACTCCCAAAGGAATGCAACTTGCTGAAGAAAAACTGGTACATTTAGTTTGTTGTGCTTAATGAAAGGCTGTCTGCATGTGATGCAATTGCTTGCTCCTTTAGTACTTGGGTGATATTTCCTTTTCCCCTCTTATTTTCAGAAAGAAATGGCATCTAGGAACTTCTTCTTGAGCTCAAAATGGGAAATGATCTTCTTATTTTAGCCTCAGGCGAAAAGGTAATATACGTTACTCCTGGCATGATAAAAGTTTGGCTAGATTACTGAAATCATTATGGATTATTTTTTGCAGACTGGTGGTTTTACTGTTGCGAATCTGATTTGGGACATGATGCAAAGCAGTAAGTCTGCCATTTCACTTCCAGCTGTTGAAGCATATCACCAAGGCTTAAAGGTAACACCAAAATTTCATATTCCAAACAAATAACCAGTGCTCATGACAAACTTCAATCTCATCGCGTTAAAGGGTGCCACACCCTGTTTTGCCCATGCGAGAGGCATAACGAGGCCCAGTAACCCATTTGACCTTGCCTGCCTGTGGCAAGGCGGGGGGTGCTTATTTAAGTGAAACCCATTTGACCAATTTCGAAGATAAAGGGGTGGGCCGGCCAGATTCTGAAAAAATACTACCATTGCATTAGCTTTGTCCTTCTTCATACGATGTGCTGTCTCTTTTCTGTGGAGCACTTTTTTAATGTTAAAAAATAAAATAAGATGAATATATAATATTATACAGAACTTACTAGTGTATATATAATTTATTGCAAGCATACATTTCACATATGTATAGAGTTAATTCCCAAAACTTTTGCTTACATATTAATGTAAAAAACTATACTAATAATATAGGATTTCAAAATTATACGCACTACAAATCAATTTGAATACATTTAGCAATAAAATAATAATAATGATGATGATGATACATTATTATCACTATTATTATTCTTTTTGTCATTAATTCTTGTAATTAAATTTGTTTTATGTATTCTTTGTTTGGAATACTTATATAATTATTAAATGTATTATTATGTTTGAAGGTTCTTATTTCTAAATTTTATGATTTAAGCCATTTTTATAATAAGTTTTCCTTGCAGTGTATTTGCTTCACTAAAAACATGTTCATATGTTTCTACATTTTGCACTCTTGCTGCTCTCATATGTAGGATAAAAATAAATTTGATGTATTAGCAGGATGCTTACTCATATGTACTTTTTTGAGTACCTTGTAGGATAGAGAGATTCCTCATGATGATCCACGACTCTCTTTAGTCTCAAAAACTTTGGATGATTTGCGTAAGAAAAGTGGATTTTTATCAAACTGGACAAACGCAACTCAAAAGGATAGTTCTGTGCAATAAGGGTTGTTTCATCTCACGCTCAGATGCTTGTTGGGAGCACAGGATCAATAATTTAGGTGTGCACCTTGGAGCAAATTTTTTTTTGCAGGAATTTAGTGGTATAATTAGCCCCTTTTGCCTTGTAATTCTTAGAGTTGCCTTCTGTTATTTTTGAACTTGTGTACTACCCTGATACTGTGCTTTTTGTACAACCCACAAATTCTTTGTTGATTTAGCAAAAAAAAAAAAAAAACTTTGTTGAACATTTTTTTGAATAAGGATTCATGACCACCTATGCAGGCATTTTTTCGAATTTCTAGCTTACTTTTACTCTACAGTTAAGAGTTCCCTTCAAAACATATCGGAATGATTAAATGATTCCCGAGCTTTATACTATAGAAACTATTGTTATATGAGAGGGTTTTAATTTTGATTTTATAGTTTTGTGAAACTTTTGATCACTTAACTGTTTTTTTATAAAAGGAAAATATTAACTATATCTGATCCATCTCATTCTGAAAGCCTCTTTTTAGGTTACTTGTGGTGGACATATTAACTGAATATAAGTTTTATCCTTGCATATAACTTATGTTGTGCGACTGCATGTTTATACCTTGTAGCTGTTATGTACAGTTATGTGGCATCTAGAATGCTTAATTAGCTGCTGTTCTCTGTTGGCTGTATTTCAAGTTCTAAACCTTTACTGAATTCCAAATATGGGTAAGAAAGCGGGAAATCATCGTCTTCCTTCAGCTTCCACCTGCACAGGCAGTGCAATCATTACTTAATTTGTTAGATGTGTATAAAATGTTTGATATGCTAGACATTTCTTGTTGAAACTGTGACTGTACCTGTAGTTGAGGATAAGATGATGAAGGAAGATAGTTGCCTCCAATTTGGCTAATTCAGTCCCGGGACAAAGCCTTGTTCCACCACCAAAAGGATTTACCTTTCTATTAATTGCTTCATCCTGATAATTATAAGCATTATACAGTACATATCAAGAATTTGGTTTTAGCCCCTTTCAACACTTCTAATATGAAGATGTCGAACACTTGATCTAGCTTAAATATCTAAATAAGTTGGTGATATTTTACTTGCTTCATTAGCTAAGTTGAGACACTTACGTTCCATCTCCAGGGATTGAAATCAGAGGGCGACTCATGCAGAGATGGATCCAGATGTACTGCTGTAAAAACCGGAAGTACTTGCCAGCCTCTGGGAATGTGATAATCTCTAAATTTTAACATCTTGTAAAGCTCTTCTGTGCACAAATTTCACTAGATTCCCACACCTCAAAGTTTCATTTACTACCTGCATAAAAAAATTGTTGACGAGTATTCCTTGATTAACGTAGGGACGCTGATGACATCTGGTAGCTTTTTTCAAATAAACTCAGTTTGCTTTTTAGTCGAATCAATAAAGCACATATTTCTTTGTTCAAGCCAGGACTGTGAATAACTAAGCCAAAGTTGAGGAGTTGGGTAGTGTTTCAAGTGAAACCTATTGGACAATCTGTTTTGTTCCACATTTAAAGCTTTAATCAATATCTTAGTCCACTGGGACAAACACACACACACACAAACACAGACAACAAGATTGCACATTAATGATGGGACAGCACATACATGTGAATTGAAGTTGAGTTGCTGAATATCTCGCCAACTTATGGGATCTCCAGGCTTCTTTGATTTGGTGAGAGTTTGATGTTCTTGCATTAGTTGTCAAGTGCTTCTGGTGCTTGGGCAAGATAATAGAGAAGTAGGGACAGAAGCCCTGCAGTTGTTTCATAACCTGCAAACATAAGGTCCATCACTATACTCACTCTTTCTTCATCATTTAACTCTTCTGATCTTTTATTCATCATCTCATCCAAAAAGTCCCCCTTTTAGGTCCCTCTTCTTTCTCCTTTCGGCTATAATTTCTCTGATATTCCTTGAGATTCTTGCTTTAGCCTGGAAGCAGAAAATAACATGGATTAAATGTACTGCATAAAATCTTATTATCAGATAGAAGGTTTATTTTGATGAAGACAATGAGATTATAGTGTGATGTTATTTGCTTCTCTTGATAAGTCTGGATTAGATGAATACCATTAATAAAACCTTTCATAGAAATTCGGGATCATGCAACAATTGACAGAATTCGACATGTTAATCTTCATATCATCAATGTCACAGAAGGGTTAAATTCTCCTAACCTAATAACTCTTATTCTTGTCTATTTTACTTATTCAGTGTCATAGTTCGTCATTCCCAGGCTAGGGTATATTTTTTCGTAATACAAAGATTCAGCATGTCTAGTATCAGACTCTACATGCTGAACTCTGTGAATTATACTGTTACCTAATTTGTCGGTGTATGTCAACTTTTGTACATGTAAACAAACCTACACAGAGTGTTCTAGCAATGTACCTTCAGGGCTTTGGCATAGGGTGTGCCTGGAAAACAAAGTGGCAATGATACAAGTCCCTTCATATAGCTAAGATAGTCTTCTAGCATTTTGAAGCTATGGGCTCCTCGGGCTCAATATTCAACAAATTCTTCAACATCACAAATAATGTGAACTGAAATCATATTTCACAGAGACAGTAATATTAGAAGGATCCTGAAACGCATAAAATGTGATCCTGTTACTTCCCAGAGTTATAATTATAGCGTAAAGGACTTAACCTTTTTTGCCTCTTTGGCATAGTGAATCTCCGACATCCTTTCCAAGAGTCCATAACAGAGATTGTCAAATTCTCTACATAACGGAGGAAGTCAGGACTTGACTTGGAATTCGCAATGAAGCTGAGTGCTACTGTTCTCAGTTTCTTGTGAAGTTCTCCGGACACAAGCATCAACGACAAATTCCCCAGAATATCTTGAACAGACCTGGGATAGTAGCTCTGGAAAAGTCTATCTTCATTAGCAGAATGAAGTATTAAGTTCAAGATCACCCGATACTATCGTCGGACATCCGAAAAGATGGGATTTGAACACTTTGCCATGCCTGCACTTGTCAATATATTCACATAACAATCACTAATTCAACTCATAAAAAGAACATGCATCACAGATAGATTACCTAGAGAAATGTTGCTGCAAGAAGCTGCCTATAGAGTTTGACTTGTGTGGCTGAGAAAGCCAAAGGTTTCACCCAAGAAAGGCCATCCCATACTTCCATTAGGCAACCCTACTGGCTTCTGCTTCTTAGAAACAGGTAACAACAGAGAGGAAGTGGTAGAAGACAGCTAGAACTAATGTAAGTGTTAGTGGAAGTTGCAGAAGTTCTGCAATTGTGGTAGCCATAGTCTTCAGTCAGGCTCCCAACTTTGGTCTGATAGATTATTGTTCCTAAGCCTTGTGTGTGCATTATATATGTTGTGTTCATTTGTGTGGTTATTTGTCCAAGTGGCTGCTCACTGTCTATTTCACCTATCAGGTCTCAAATTCGGTTTTTGATAAAATTTTGGTAATGTACTGATTCTCGTAGTCCTGCTATGTGATGGATTTCTTATATATTGGAGAGCTCAATTTATGATGTGTTCAGAGTTGTGCACAACTCATTTGGTGGATCATTAGATATTATTATGATATAGATTTTTATGCCCGAAAAATATTTCGTCATGATCTTTTTGTAACTCTTGATGACTTCATTATTCATTTAAAAAGCCGTATGAAATAAGCAACGTGTGAAATAAATTAAGTTCTTGGTCCGAATCAATATCTTGCTTTTGCCCTTTCTAAATCTTCAAAAATATTCATTTCACAGGAAGCTGGGAATGGATAGGGAATCTTGTGGACTTAATCTAGTCCAAATATTATCTTTCTTATCTGCTAGTTGATTTACTTCTTACCACAACATAAACACGATATCTCTTGCCGAGTTCCTCGCTTGGTACTTGCACCTTGAGGTTTCAACGTCAATGAAAAAACTGGTCCTGAGATATTTTGTTTAAAGATAAACTAGACCTGTTTGGCTCCTTGCATTAACTGGACTCAGCAATTTCAAAGGCTTATTTCACAAACCAAATGTTGCTTATAATTTTTTTTAGTGTTCTTAGACAAAAATTATCTAATTGTTTATGCATAGCAGAATTTGATAAATTAAAATTTTTTAATAGCACCATAATAGTGCAATTTTTAATTCAATAATGAATAATTTTTTGAGTTCTGATTTCTGCTTCAACTTATAGTCATATCACACATATGATTATACGTTGATGGATACTCATTATATCTTAGTTTATTTTCTTTGTCTTTTGTTAGACGTCTAGTTTAATCAATTAATATGACAAATATTTAATACCTTTTCCATTCTATATATATATATATATATGTTATTTATATTGATCAAATTTTCATTTGCTCCAAAGTTATTTATCAAATCAGGGAAAGACAAGTATTAATTGTATTAACTTATTTGGAATGATATAAATTTTTGATAATTTCTAGTATGTATAAGTTGATTGAATAGAAAATGAAATACAATAAAAAAGAAGTAAGATGGAGGAAGCAATAAATATTTTCACATGATCTTAAATCAGAGTATATCAACTTTTTAATAATATACATCCATGACTTCTTAAAATTTTCATTTGACTTAAAATTTGATCAAAAAAGTGATCAAAACAAATGAATGGGGGGCAATTGTACCATACAATAAACTACTCTATTGACTTAAAGTCACCTTAACATTAAAAAAACAAGTTTCTTTCCAAATGATTAAGTTGGTATAAGGTGGTGTTTTTGACTCCTAATATCTCCAATCTCCATTTTCATAAAACAAAACAAAAAGATCTCTCAAGAGGATGAAATGAAACCGTTGGTTTGTGTTAGTTGGACAAGCTTACCTTAGCTTAGCCTCCTATGTGACCAAACACAAGCTCTTTCTCCCTGACCTCCTTTCCTTATCCTCTCTATCTCCCTCCCCATCTCCACCATGTCTTCTACCACACCCCCTCTCATTCAAACCTCACGTTTTTCAATCCCACCAAATGTTCTTGCATTTCCACACTCAAGCCTTCATCATTTCTGTCTCTACCAGCTAAGCCCATCTCACTTCTCCACTCATCTTCTTCTCTATGGCTTTCCCACAAGCCCTCCAAGATTCTACGTCCAATTCTTGTTGCAGAGGCTTCAGAGTATGGCCAGGAGGAAGGGGGAGAGGAGGGGGTGTTTCTTCGGTGAGTACTATTGAACCTGAAGCTTCGGTTGAGGAGGCTAGCCAAGGAAGCTGTGGAGGAGGTTGTTGAAACACAAGAAGAAGAAGTAGTTGTTGCAGAAGCAGAAGAAGAGTTTTTGCAGAAGAAGAAGTTGTTGTTGAAGAAGAAGGAGAAGAAGTTGTTGAAGAAGAAGAATCCTACTCTGAACCGCCTGAGGAGGCCAAGCTCTTTGTGGGAAACTTGCCTTATGATTATGACAGTGCTAGACTGGCTGAGCTTTTTAATAAGGCGGGTGTGGTTGAGATTGCAGAGGTATCGTTTCTGAATTTCTTCCATTTTATCCCGAATTCACTGAATCAATTTCTGTTTGCTCTAATATTAGTGAAATTTTATACTATTGAATATATTCATATTAGAGGGCATTTGGAAGGTGCATTTCATTTCGAATGATAGATTTCAAATGACAGGATTTGAGTTGTTATTTCAAATTCTAGGTTTATACTATTATTTGAATGTCTTGGATTTCAAATGAAATCCAAATCCATATTCCTAAACAAGTTATTTGTTCAAATTCAGAATTTCAAATAAATACAAGTTGCCAAACGGACCATGAGAAATAAGGATTCAGAATTCGGTTACATATTCTGTTTGTTATTCTTGAGTTGTGTCTCGGTTGATAATGAATTGAAATCGGGTAATAGCCTAATAGGTCAGACTTTGCCACCATAATATATTCCTAGATACTGCATGTAGATGTAAGATTTGAAGATTAGGCAATGCACATTGTTATGTTGTGGAATGAGAAATTTGATGCCATCTTTGGCTTGATTTTTGTAGTTATTATTCATACAATGAAACTAATCTATTTCTCTATCATTTATGATTGCATACTAAGTTCTGGAAAAATGGGATCCTGCTGATTGTGGTTTTGTGTTTTAGGTTATCTACAATAGGCAAACTGATCAAAGTCGAGGATTCGGGTTCGTGACAATGAGTACAGTGGAAGAAGCAGAGAAGGGGGTAGAGATGTTCAGCCGTTATGTAAGATTCTAATTTTACCCTCAGTTTTTGATGATATTAAGTGTGAAAGATTATAATGGAACATAAAGTTTCACTGTAGACTAGTTGGTACAGGCAATTCTACTCGTATGTTGGGATCCACTTTTTAATATTGCAAGGAATGTTTTATTTCTTCTTAGGATTAAAAACATGGATACTTTGTCTCTCTTCTGATATAATTTTGGCATATGGGAGTCGAGGTTCATATATTGTCAGAAACAAGATGGTTGTGTGAGTGAGTTCAGTCTTGTGTAAAAGAAAAGAATGCTGGTATACAGAAGTTATTGGATTTCTAACTCCTCAATGGCCTGATCAGACAGTACTGCTTCCTGTAAAAAATTCAATAATAATGGAAAATTGCATTGAAATTGTGTATTTGTGTATTCATATCGAAATTATAATGTGTGACAGGATCTAGGTGGTCGACTTCTGACTGTGAACAAGGCTGCTCCTAGAGGATCACCACCTCAGAGGGTTTTTGAACCTTCTTTCAGAATATATGTCGGTAACCTGCCGTGGGAAGTGGATAATGGTCGGCTAGAGCAAGTGTTTAGTGAACATGGTAAGGTAATTGATGCCAGAGTTGTATATGACCGTGAGACTGGGCGTTCTCGTGGTTTTGGATTCGTAACAATGGCTAGTGAGACAGAAGTCAATGATGCCATAGCTGCTCTGGATGGGCAGGTAAGAGCCCTGGGAATAGTCTAATTTTGTATTTGTTTCCACTTAATTAAAACTCAATATCTATCAACTTTATCTTTAAAACATGATTCCATCTTAAACTGTCTTCAAGTCTTGGTTATTTTTTTATGATATAAGAAACATTTGCAATGCAGTTATTCGACTAAAATGCATCCCATCATTCTAGCTAGAAAACAAATAGAAATCCGTAGTCAAACTCCATGTAAACCATTGTGTGTCAGTAAACTTAATATATATCTTGACATTGAGACTTGTGGTTGCAGAGTTTGGGTGGAAGAGCTATTCGGGTGAATGTGGCAGAGGAACGTCCAAGACGCAACTTCTTCTAGGACTGAAGAATTCTTATAGTGGGTGAGATGTGCATCATGCCTATAGATCAATCGCAACTTTTCATCATTTTCTTCTTATGAGTTTTGATTATTACCCTTGATACGTGTTCTTGTAAAAGCGGTTTCTATCATTAATATTTTCTTCTTTAAATTTTCACTGTGGAGAAAAGAAAAGAAAAGGGCGCTTTATGCGTACATCATTTGTAAAGATAACAATGAATCAAACTGGATTACTATCATCTGTCATTCCTGTAACAGATAAATTAAGTGCTCTTTTTGCAGTGTAGTAACACAAGGAATCTGTCCTGCTTAGGTCAGATAGTGTTGTGTTATCAGACAGAACAGAATAACTCAAAAGTAAAATTAGATTTGTAATTGGTGGATCGAAGCATGAAGCTGCTGTCCAATCTACCAGGGTCATCAGTGTGTAGATGATAATCAAGTAGCACGGCCATTGACAGATGCAGTCAGAAGTAATTCAATCGATCAAATAAATTGCATGGTATTAATGCTTACAAGGTTCAAACAGAATTGATACTCCAGCTTTAAAGAAAAACAGAAATCGAAAAACAGATTAAGTCTACTAGAGTAGTAGAGCAAATCAGGAAGATGTTGGCATCTGAAATTTGCAAATAGGGCACAAGTGACTCCTGAGTAGCCACTTGGTAATGCAGTCCTTGTGAAACATATGCAAACACGGCATGCACGTCACCTTCTCACCATCATGATACTCTTCCTGACAGATGACGCACTGCTGAACATTCTTATTACCTTCTTCAACTTGTATTCTTGTTGCCCCAAGTGATCTATCGCTGGTAGAGCCGCTGGCACCATGCCCTCGTCTTCATCCTCCATGCCTTGGTCTTGATCCTCCGTTGATTCTTGCCAGTCCTCAACAAGGTGTTCGTGGGGTAGATCCACAATACACAATACGCGGTTTTCTCTGTGATCTTGTTTACTCAGATTTTTCTGACAGAGCTCCTGTGCCTTGCTTATCACTACATTGATGCACTCGGTTTGAACATCCCCATGAACTCCCAAGCGATCCAGAGACCGAGAGATGGCGTTGTAGGCATCTTCAACTCGAAAGAAAACAGCATAGTGTAGGCGAGTAGTCTGATAAACTTCTGAATACTTTGCTCTAATAAAGAGTACTCCTCCATCTTCATGGTAATATTCAGAGGAAGTTGTTTTTCTCACACAAAATTCGAGATTAAGGACCATATCTTCTTCTGTTGCGGATGAATTCTCCATATCTGCTGGACACAGAATAGAGCTGGGCGATCAAAGAGATTTGGTGGCTTGTTTGGTTTTTACCTTGGATGCAAGCTGCCTCAGGATATTTATAGTGTATTAATGTTATTTCTAACTTGAAGAGAATATATTTTTAAACCGACTTCTTTCACTCGTAGGAATCAATAAATTATGCTCCGGTGAGTTTTGTTCATTAAGTTCTCCTATCCAACTGCATACAGCATTTCCACTACTTGATCTCACATATCCACTTTCCAACTAATGTACTCAATGACACTGTAACCTCAGAAGGCTCACTATAAGTTACTTATTGTCAGCTCACTACAAGTTACTTGCGGCAATCCCATTGTCATATTATAGTATCATACTCCCTTCATATTTTAATACCGGTAGTTTAAAATCACATGGTCAATATAATTATTTTTTTCAATTTTCTAATGAAAAAAATTACATAATATTTGTGATCACAAAAAATAAAAATTTATATTAGTTAAATGATTTAAACATCTTAAAATAGTGTTGGGATTGAGTATAATGTTTTTTAGTCCTTTTAGCCCAAGAAATCTATCATTAGATTAGAAAAGGGAGCAAACTATAGTTTGCCACCACTGCCCCTTCTCACCGGAAACGGCGTCGGAGAATTTCGTCAACAAACTCACCGTCGACGACGAGAACACATCGAGAGTTGCAGTCCCCTCAACAGAAACATAAACGAAAAACAGCACTAAAAAAACAGAAACGAGACCGAGCATTCTTTCATCATCAAGAACCAAGAACTAACTAATTAAAGATGATCATCAAAACGTTTCGTAAAAATATATCGAACGCAGAAAAACAACATCAAAGAATATGAACATCTCTACCATCTACCCAAAACATCAAACCTTGTAACGACGACGCGCGGGCAGACTAGGGTTAAACACAATAACCTCCACTCTATTTTCACGTCGGAGACCCGATTCCGTATCGTTCTTTCTCTGAACGGCACGGCCGCCGTTGGAGCCGTCGTAACCACCAATTAAACGTTCTTCAGCCCAGCAATAGAACAAACTCCCGACTACGACACTCACGATTGTCTTCCAATCGATGTTCCAATCGATGCTAACAGTTACATCCACTTTAATTTCTTTCACCTTACCGCCCTTACCGTCGTCAAGGCGGTGATTAAAATTCATTTTCATTGTTTGAGCGACAATTAGATCGTCTTGAAAGTTAAACCCTAATTATGGCGTATTTATAGTTGATCGCAACGACTGATACGCGAAAATAATGGACTCAAAACTATATCTGCTTCGCATGCAGGGTCCTTAGTTCTTTTTTTTTTTTTTTGAAACAAAAGGCTTTCATTACTTCTTCAAATCATCCAAAATAATCTCCACCAAATGAGTAGGAGGAGATGTAAACACAATAAAGCAATTTAACATACAGGGAACTCTTGCCAAACAATGAGCTACCCTATTAGCTTGCTTACGAACATGACATAAACGAATACTTGGAGAATCTTGAAGCATGAGTCTGCACTGCTCCTGGATATAACAACTTCTAGCAAATTCACCGTGCCTTCCATCAGTGCTCGACATACTAGCAGGGAATCAGATTCAAGAGTAACCCTCTGAATTGATTGTTCCATAATCCATGATAAAGCCTCCCTTACACCAATACATTCAGCCTCCATTACAGTTGCTGGCCGGGGTAACGAAATACACTTACCTCCTACAAATGCTCCTTCCTGATCACGAAGTACCATGCCTACAGAAAAAGATTCATGTCCCGGGAAAAATGATGCATCAACATTAAGTTTCAGCTCCCCTGGTTCTGGAGGTTGCCATCTTCTCAATTTGCTGGCTCCCTTAACGTTCACAGCTCTCCTGTCCACACTTGTTTTACGAGCAGACTTCCACTCATTATACACTTTAAACGTGTTCTCCATAGCAATTGTAGGGTTCATCCATTGGTTCTGCCAGACCTTTTTGTTTCTCCAAAACCAAATACCCCAAAGCACCAGGCAGATAGAGACAATCTCTTCATGTTTAGCAGTGGCCAATTTCTGAAGTAACCAATCTGGAGCTGAATACACCTCCCTCATGTTATACTTGAGATCAACAGATTGCCAACAACTCTCCGCAAATCTACAGTCGAAAAATAAGTGAAGAAGGTGTTCAACATCCGCATTACACATGGGACATGTAATTGGAAGTCTAACACCTTTATGTATCAACCTTATTCGAACTGGGACATTATTCCTGCACAATCTCCAAACAAAAATCTTAACCTTATGAGGGATCGATAATCGCCAAATTCGTCGCCAACCCTCTGATTGAGTACAACTAGAGTTACCAGTATAAAGGTCTTGCCAAACACGATATCCAGTCTTCACATTATATATTCCATCAGTCGACTTGGACCACACTATTCGATCTTCAACTTGACGTTGCGGCACAATCGTTGCCAGAATAGCTAAGGCATCACCATTGCTGAATAACTCACGAACTCTCACAGGATCCCAGATTTTGAACCTGGATAGAATAGAGTCTCCACTTTCTCATTTCGCCCCTCATATATCTGTAAATCATCAACTCTATAGTCATGTTTCTGAGCTAACCAAGGATCTCTCGTTGCTATTACGGACTGGCCATCACCAATCACCCATCGAAAACCTGCAGCCAACTTTTCCTTTGCTTGCCAAATTCCCATCCAGATAAAACTAGGATTTCTACCTTTATTGCTTCCAGAATGCTGCTACATGGAAGTAACGAGCTTTTAAAACTCTAGTGACCAAGAGTTCCGGATTTTGAATGCATCTCCATATGTGTTTTCCCAGCAGAGCTATATTAAACCCATACATATTTTAAAACCCATTCCACCTTTGCATTTTGGACCCGTCATTTCCTCCCATGACAACCACCTCACCCCCTTACCTGCAGCAGGTCCCGAACTCCACCAATAAGCGTTAAATTGCCGTTCAATCTCCTGTATTAGAGTTTTTGGGAGCAAAAAGCACATCATGCAATAAGATGGTAGAGCCTGAGCTACATTCTTTATCAGGATTGTTTTCCCTGCTCGAGATATTGGTCTAGACTTCCAGCTATCAATACGCTTACAGACTCTCTCTTTCACAACCCAAAAACTCGCTTTTTGGATCGACCTATTAGAGACGGCAGTCCCAGGTAATTACTTGTTGTAATATCCCCATGAACACCAAGAATATTAGAAATTTCCTGCTGCTTATCCCTTCTAACATTCGAGCTATAAAACACCCCGGACTTCAAGTAATTCACTGCCTGGCCTGAGCTATTGCATAATCACTCAATAATCTTTTGATAGTAAGAGCTTCATCACTCGTTGCTTTAAAGAAGAGAAAGCTGTCATCAGCAAAAAGGAGATGAGAAATCTCTGGAGCACCTGGACAAACCTGACACCCATGAATGTGACCTGCCTCTACTGCATCATTTAATAGGTTTGACAACCCATCCACACAGAACAAAAATAGATACGGCGAGAGTGGATCTCCCTGTCGAAGCCCTCTCTTAGGTATTATTGGACCTACATTCATTCCATTAAAGCACACATCATAAGACACAGTAGTAACACATCTCATCATCCAGCTAATCCACTTTGAGTTAAAACCAAGAGCCTGCATTCTCCATTTTAAGTAATCCCAATTCACTCTATCATATGCTTTGCTAATATCTAGCTTCAGAGCTACCTCTCCCTCACTACCCCGTTTATCGCCTCTCATGATGAATCAACTCGAAGGCCACCACCACATTATCAGTTATACATCTACCTGCACAAAAGCAGACTGTTGTTCAGAAATGAGCCCCGGTAATACATGCTTCAGCCTATTTGCTAGCACCTTAGCCATTATTTTGTATAAAACATTACATAAGGCTATAGGTCTATATCCTTGAGAGAGCAGGCGTTGTCTTTTTTAGGAATTAAGACAACATTGGTATGATTCAAATCAGCCGGAAAAGAATTACCTTGTAACCAGTCACGACAGCACTCGAATACATCCTTACCTAACACCTTCCAAAAGTTTTGATAAAACGCTGGATTTAAACCATCCGGGCCTGACGCCTTGTCAGGATGCATTTGACTCATGGCTACAGAAAATTCTTCATAAGATACATCTGCAGTCAATGCTTGATTCTGCATCTGATTTACAATCCTGGACTGCTAGTGCTTATGTTCGATCCTACTTCCGTTGGAGCTTCAAAGACTCGTTGATAATAATCTTTAATCAACTCACCCATATCTTCCGCCTTATCGATTCGAACTCCATCATCATTAACAAGAAAATTAATTCTGTTTGCCTTCTTTCTTGCTGTGGCAGATGCATGAAAAAACCGGGTATTTTCGTCTCCTTCTTTGAGCCAGAACAATTTAGCGCGCTGTTTCCAATACATCTCCTCATGTAATAGAGTTTCATTAAGTTTGTCTCTCACTGCTAGATACTCCTTAACGCTATGATCATCAGTTCTCTCTCTTAAGGAGTCGAGGATAGCTTTCTGTCTCCGTACTTTCTCTTTAAATTTGTTGAAAAAATCTCTTCCCCATTTTTCCATAAAACGCGAGACTGACATCAGCTTGAGCATCAGATGAGACACAGGAAGATTCTCCCAACAATTCTTGACATCTGAGATAAATGAAGGATCTTTTAGCCAGGTGTTTTCAAATTTAAACCTGAAAACTTTCTTTGACATTGTGGTTTCTACTAACTTCAGAAACAGAGCTTCATGGTCCGAAACAGGCGTTGAGACCACCGTTAGATTACACAAAGGGAATAAACTCCACCAATTTGAATTTGCAAAGGCTCTGTCTAATCGCTCCCTAACCCATGCACTTGTTCCTCGTCCTCTTTCCCAAGTAAAACGACCCCCACTCAACTCAACTTCAGACAAAGAACTCATATCTAAAGCATGACGAAAACCACGCATAAGGTGCTCAGGATGTGGATGAATACCTTCCTTATCCGTGGAATAGAGAAGATCATTGAAGTCGCCCATAACACACCAGGGGAGTGTTGATAGAGTGGCTAGCTTACAAATTAGCTCCCAAGATTGTTTCCTCCTACTGCTCTCCGGCATTCCATAAAAACATGACAACCTCCACTTCGGAATATTATTTTCATTGAAAATTACATCCACGTGATTTTGAGAATAACTTGAGACAAAACACTCCGCTCGACTATGCCAAAAAACAGCAAGACCTCCACTCCGGCCAATACGATCAACCGAAAAACATTGAGCAAAACCCATTTTTATTCTTAACTCTTCTACTTTACTAGCTACAGAAATCGTTTCCATCAAAAATACCACATCAGGATTGCGATCTCGGACAAGATCACAGAGAGCTCGAACTGTAGGGGCCTTCCCTAATCCCCTACAGTTCCAACTTAGGCAATTCATTGGCGCTGGCTAGCTTGCCTCGCAAGCTTAGCCAATACAGAAGATGAAGATTCAGTGCAATCCAAACTAGAAAGCCCAGAATCTGTTGTTTTGTTGTTATACTCTTTATCCATGTCCATTACTTCATTTGGTCCAGTTCGTTGTCTTTTCCTGTCCTCAAGAAGCAGCCCATCCTGCTCTTCAGCCCCAGGCCCAATATTTTGAACTACTTTTTGGTTTCCCTCCTTATCCCTTCCTATAATACCGCCTTGGAGATTTGATTCCATATTATCCTCTAGTTCCTCCCGTCCTCCTCGCTGAGATCCCCCTGAATGCGCTCCAATATAATTTTGAATATTTTGGATCTTATCCTTCCCTGAAATCTCGCCCCAACCTTCCGAGTTTTCCCTCCCTCAGCCATTTGCTGCGGCCCTGCGCCACCCCCCTGCGCGGTGGAGCCCTGAGCCACCCACCCCATCCTTTCCCCTCCTCCTCCATTCCAACGTTCAACCTTTTTTTGCATGATCGTTCTGTATGAGATAGAACCCCACATTGAAAGCAAAAATCACCCAGCTTCTCATATTTGCATGTAACAACAAACTCAGTTCTGTCTCGCTTACAGATTTTCTTCCTCCTCTTCAATGGCATCCTTACATCCAGCCTTATCTTCAATCTCATATACTCCCTCCATATGCTCGAGTTGTTGCTACTGTCATACAACACAAATTTTCCAAAAAAGTTTCCCAATTGTCGTCCTACTGCTTCAGTCATGAAACTAGTTGGAAGATCATATATTTGCACCCAAAACTCTACCTCGTTCAGTGGAACTTTTGTTGGGTCTCCCCCGGCTGGAATTGTGTTTGTAACGAGAATGGCATTGTCAAACGTCCAAGGCCCGTTGTTCATCATCCACTGCATGTCATCCTTATGAAAGAACTGAAACAAATACAGGCCCGCCGTTAAAGTTTTAATACTAATCCCCATAGCCGGTCTCCAAATGTCCGCCAGTTTAGATTTCATTGCTCGAACATTCAGACTCTTCTCTGTTAGAAATCTTCCCACTACACACAACTCAAATCGATTCCCAGTCTCCTCAAACTCCTCGTCAAATACTAGTTCCTCCTCTTCTTCATTTGTGATATCAAGGTCTTCCATTAGCTTGTCTAGATCTGCATCTTTAGCCATTGCGATACGCCTCTCACACTGCTTTTGCAAGGAATGGAGAGAAAAACAAACCCTCTCACACTTTCATGGAGAGAAAAGTCTATGTTTTTATGAAATGGTTTGTTATATTTCTACTCACTCCGTTCCGTCTAGTTGTTTACGTACGCGGTCCTTAGTTCTTTTAAAAAATAAATCAAGCTTAATTAAAAACAATGATTTTTTTCTCAAAGGGTTTTCTCGAGGGGTTTTAACGAGACCCGATTGGTGAATATCTTTTCAGACATTAGAGGTCATATTATTTAAATGTTAGGAGTATTTGCTTAGTTTTCGATTAGACGATATACTTTTATGCATGAAGGAACCCGTTCCGTCGGACATTGTATTATGGATACTTAATATTAATGGAAATTTATTTTTTTTTCAAAAAAGAATATAATGATTTTTTGTTTAAAGTAAAGAAGGTAATTAAGTGATAGGTAAACTTGGCTTATAAATTTTTAAAAGTTTTTAAATAACTTTTACTTATAAATTAATTTAGAGTTTGGTAATTTAAATATATAAATTAAAAAAATCAAATTATTAAAATAAGAGAAACTTTATCAATGAGTAAAGTTTACTATATACTAAAATTTAAGGAAGTTCATAACAAAATGCAAATCACCATAAAAATCCAAAACAATCTAGCATTTCTAACTTTCGGCTTCTGACTTAATAAATTCAAAAGAAGTACTTCTGGCTTAAATTCAAAAATAATTTTACATGTTTTTTGCATCGTTGTGTGTGTAAAAAATAATTTTGAACTATAATACATAAACACGACATTTTTTTCCGTCCCCTTTTATTTGTCATTTTGACATTTTGCAAGTAACTTAAGGTGAGTAAAAAACATAATTCCGCTTATTATTTTTAAACTTTTCTTTTGTGAATAAAAATATAAACTATAAATTTTAATTCATAAAAAAAAATTAAAAATAATAAGTAGAAGTATGTTCTTTAGTCATCTTAAGTTACGTGCAAAATGTCTGACAAGTAAAAACGGACGAAGATAGTATTAGTTTTCTTATTCTCTACATATTTATGTTATCTGGCGTATTATGCTAACTTTGATATACATCATATATTGGTATCTGAGAACTGAAATTGATTATGTTACAAAACTTTGCACAATGCTACTTATTTACAGGTTTAACACATCTGGGTACTTGGTTAGTGCTGAATGTGCCTCCTACAGGGCTGAAATGTTCACATGGTCTCGGTATCTGACAATATCTGATGGTGGAAGACGGCCGGAGCAGATATGATACACTGTAGTGAACAGTGGAAACATCTGTAGACATCCCCTTTGGCTTAGAACAATATAAACCTCCTTGGCTGTTAATGCACCCTGCAAAAGTTATAGGACACCACATTTAGCAACATTGTGATTTTACTGTTTTATCGCTCAGATCCAATGTAAATCGTTAAACGTTCCAATGTCGTTAAGAGGTTCTGCATACTTATTCTATTTAAGCAGATGCATTTAAGCTGTGAGATGTTGAGTTTGAGATATGGTAACAGTAAAAGGTGCTGGTTCTGGTATTCAATGATATTACGCAAGTGAAAAATCAGTATTGCAAATAAGAACTCTTCATTCAGTTCAAACTTTAATTAGTCCATAAAAATAAGAAGTATATTTACCTGTAACTTCTGGCCCTGCAGCATTTCAGCTTCAAGCTCATCAAAGGATCTGTTAAAGAAATTACAGACAAACACTGATTAGAAACAATGACATTTAAAAAAAAATAATAAGATAAGATCTTGTAGCAGGGATAACCTCTTGCCACCATTCTTGGCAAATGCCTCAGCACATTTCCTGTTTCTCCCCCCCACTGTCACAGTAAAGAAATTTATAATGTCGTTTGTTCAAAGTATAAGCCACTGACAGACTCACACACACAAAAACAGATACAAGTCTCCTTACAGCAAGTGGTTACAAGATCAGCTACACCGCAGCTCTCGAAAAAGGTCGCATCACTAACTGAGGGAAACAGCATCTTGCAGAAGGCTCTCATTTCATTTAAGCCAATTCTCATTATTGCAGCCTAAATAGATGAATGGACAGAGAAAGAATAAAGGCATAGAATTTAACGCATGTGCACATGTTCTAAGAAACACAAGTTCAATAAAGATTATGCAATTACCTTTGTATTGTTTCCTAACTCTAGGCCATCCACTAATCCTGTTTCAGAAATTCCAATTAATTAATAAGTTTAAGGTACCTGATGAATATTTAAGTACATTGAGCAGAAACAAATAAGAAACCTGCTGCTATAGCCACAACATTTTTCAGGGTGCCACATAGTTCAACTCCTTCCACATCTTGAACCTATTTTATCAAAATGAAATATCATTCAGAGTACAAGACTACACAAAATTATATAAGCATTCATAGCATAATGGGTTCCTCTTATTATAGAACAATACCAGCGCAATATGTAATCAATTATCATATAGTATAAAAAGAAGATTCAACAACACTAGAATGTTGTTTTTACATACCGCTGACACAGAGAAAAAGTTAGTGTTAAATAGCCGCACCCATTCATCTGCAGTCGGTTTGTTTTCTGCGTATCCTACTGTTGCTTCACTAAACTGCTCCACAGCAATCTGCATAATTATGCTCCCATTGTCATCAAAAACAGATATACAAAATGTCAGAAAGTATAATATACACAATATTATTGACAGCTAAACACTTTCAGTTACCTCATTAGCAATGTTGGCCCCCATTAAAACACAGCAGTCAATTTGAAGGCTATCCTTGATGAGTTTAGACACCATATTTGGACCTTCTGGCTTTAGATCCATACCTTTAATCAGGGAGATTCCTACCGCGTCCTGCCTTATATTTCCGGCTAGCTTTTTGCATATACCATCAATAAATTGATGTGGTGTTACAAAAACCAACATATTTGCATCTTTCACTGCAGATAACCCCCCTCAAGAATTCAGTAACGATCACCAAATGCTGCACAAAGTTGATTAAACATATTTTTTGAGGGCCTACCCCTTGTGAGGATTCTAATGCAAGACCTTGTACAACTAGGCTATCCCGAATCCTCAATTTTATTAAAAATTGTATTGACACGGATTAGTTACATAAGCCGGGCTGGTCCGTTCATTAAGCCAATGAAGCAATGGTTTGAAGCCCCCAAAATTTAGAAGGTCCAAAATTAATAATTTCTATGTTAAAATACCTTGAAAAAGTTATTGATTCTAATAAATTTAGTATAAAATAGATAAAACAAACTTCTAAATTTTTATCATATCAGGTTATGGAATGAAAAGATGTAGAGAAAATGTCGGAGAATCACAGGAATTTAAGTGTTGAATGGATAAAAAATGGCCTTGATATAAATTTTGCTCGAGGCTCCCAAAATGATTGGACCGGCATGTACACAAGTCGCCAAATGATAAGTAACTTTAAACAAAAATAGTTGTGTTACCTGCACTTACAACGTCAGGGTCAGCAACAACATTTTCACCCAGCTTTATTCCAGGAAGATATTTCACATTTTCCTGAAAAATAAAATCAATTCAATTCATCATCAAGGGAATTTCCCATATCATAAGCATGAACTACAACATTTAAGTATGATAAATTTACGTGCTTCTGGTTGATAACATCAGAGAGTTTTTCTCCGCTTGGCAAAGTCTCCTCGAATACCCACATTCTCACTTCATCTGAATTTCATCAATAGACCATCAAAACACCAAAAAAAATGAAATTACCCTAAGTTTTCAAAGAACTCAAAAATATATTCATGCATGCTTATTAATCAATATAGAGATGCATGTACATTGAAAATTGAGAAAAGGAGAGATGAGAAACCATGGAAAGAGGAAAGCTTGAGGGTGTTGGAGGCGACGAGCTTGGCTGCAACACTGCCCCAATTACCACTGCCAACAATTGCAACTTTTGATTTACTTGAAGCCATTTAAATGGATCAGCAAGGATCAGAAAAGCAGATAATATAGAGAAATAATATGAAAATGCAAAAAAAATAAATGAAGTTAATGACAAGTTTATAAATTGAAATTAAGCGGAGAGGAGGAAGAATAGGAGGAAGAGAAATGTGAATAAAGAAGATGTGAGACACGTATCATGGATGAAGGAGTATGTTTAATGTTGAAAGCACATTTCTCAAACTGCCAATAAGTCAATAACTGACTCATTTATTCAATTGACTTTTAGCTTTTTTTATTTGGGCTTTTCTTGTCTTGATGATATTGTTTTCCTACTCTTTAAGGTAAGCTTTTAATATGTCAAGAAAACAAATAAGCTTTTTTTTTTTATACTTTTGATGTCACAGGTTAATCACATTAGATAAAACTTGGAACTCAAATTCATGTAAATGTTTGAAACTTATTCAAACAAATATTCTGCTCTTCTCTTGCTTTTCATTCCAATATTTTTAAAACCTCGACTCCAAGTGGACAAGACTTGTGCTAGGGTTTCCAGCTTATTAAGCTCTGTTTGAATCCTTTATCTACGAATATATAAAATATGCCATTTATATGGCCAGGCACTCGAACACTGGCATAACCAGTGAAAAATGCAGACAATTATTGTCTTGCTTCATAATCTTTATTCGAAAATGTATACGAATTGTTACACAATATATATTGTCTGGATCAATTTGCTTGCGCCAGTATGAATCAGGTAGGGGCAGACCACCTCTCTCTACTCAGAACCTCCTCTTCAAACAAAACTAGCTTTGGCAAACACTATAGAGTTTCTAAGGAGCTCTGTCAAATGGTTGTGTGTCATTGTAACAAGTATCCCAAACAGCTTCCATAGCATCCTTAGCAGCTGGTTCCGGACAGTTTGGATTATTGACCAAGGACTTCATGACTCTTCTTTTTATACACTCCTACAAAATTCAGATAAAGCGTATAAGATTTGTATTGGGGAGTTAAATACAATTCGACAAAAAAAGCCAAGGTCACACATAATTGGATTAGTTTTAAATAAATAATTGGAATAAACAGCGCAGACAGCTTCCAAGGTACAAGGCTTGATTAGCAAAAGTTTTGAAATGCCAACTATAAGATGACACATAGGTAGCAACATACCCCTTTAAGAAATAAATTAGCTGAAGTGGACTGTAGGTAAAATTATACTATAACTGGTAATTACTATACACGGTATATTTAGCATATGTTTTTCATGCTAATCTCTTCTTTAGGGCACATGAAGTTCTAAGCTTACCGCCATAGGAGCTGCTGACACAACTGCCCCAGTTATGCTAACAAATTTCCACAGACAATCGGAAGAATCAATCCTAACTCCAGGGTTCTTTTAGAAATTTTAATAATATAGAGAAAGACTTAATGCAATATTTAGATGTGTTACTGCGCGTATATTAAAACATTAATGCATGAAGCCCGAGATAATAAGAAGACCAGGTGTTAATAAGTTCTGGCTGACACAAACATTCAACTCTTCGCTTACTCGTCTTACAATTTTTATATTTTCAAATGCCTCTATTTCATAGGAGTCACACTAGTAAAGTAACTCCTGAATCGTGATAAGCCTCCACAACTCTGTGCCTCTATGGTTTTAAGCAATATGAACAAAAATACAATTTTTGCATCATAAACAACAATACAATTTTGATAATCAACTTTTTAGATTGTCAAGCATCTGGTAGGTGGTAAGAGACAGAAGCCTAAAACTTTGATTGCCAGGTTCTCTCTTCTTTATCTTCACTTGGTTTAAGAAGAACTGACACAATGTTCGGAGGAAGAAAAACTTACTTGTTCATGTCCTCGTATCTTCATGAATCCCCGCAGGAATTCTCTTTTATAGTGGCAATCACCACTAAGATGGCCAGCTCGAATCTGTTCCAGATAATACATTGAGAAATATTCAGTGTGAAAGATGGTGCAACAGGCCAACAACCAAACGACTCAGTGAAAGCACAGTTGGAGACATGCATACCTCACTACATGCATGATGAGCACAGTTAGCCCAGTCCAGATTTGCAGAGCGGCAATCATCATACGCATGAATTAGCTCGTGTATGACTACTTGATTGACCTCATCTTGCATAGTTAACCTATTACTACATACTACTATCTGAAAAATGAAACAGATATGACAATTGCATGAGTTTAAGGTCAATATCAAAACATAAAGAAGAAAACAGGAAATAAATATTAAAGCACATTCAATTACCATACAATCTTGAAGCTGCAATAAATTTACTTAAATATTTGATCAGAAATAAGGTTGTTTAGTGATAATAGAAATACAATGAAATTTCTCTACCACTTTTGGTAGTGCGATGACTGATGGGAAAGTACAGTTCTTGGTCAGCGATCACAATGTAAAGTTATGAAATAATCAGCAGGGAATCTCTAGAATTTTCTTTTTCAAATCAAATCATGACAAAGTTTTAACTGCAGCATACAGCACAAACTTATATATTATCTTAAATAAGCTGGTCAAAAACTTAAACTACCATAAACATGGTAGTAAGCATATTGATTTGATCTCAAATATTAACAGGTTGAGACCTGCATTTCTTCATCAGAATTAATCTCATTGTGAGTCTTCAATCAAATTCTATTTTTTTTAAGTATTTTGTACTTGTCAACTAGATAAGTAAGTGCATACAAGTTATTGTTAGAAAATCATTTTCATTATCTTTTAGCTAAAAATTAAAAAGATCCTAAAACACGTATGATATTATGTATTAATATTTCAAAGATGTTTAATACATTTCTATTATCAGTAGAAAAGTAGTAATATATGGTTTTCCTACAAGTAATAAAATTTCTGAGGATCAAAGGATGCCTAGTGGTAATGGTGTATCCCTTCCAATGCTAGATCAATAGTTTGAAATTTCCCGTTTCCTAAAAAGATAATGTAATTATGAAAGAAAAAGATAACCTGCTCCACAAACATAACTAGCTTTGTATTTTTATATGTCAATACTCTTGGTCAGCTGTGTGGTTAGATTATTCTTCTTAAGCCATAAGTTATACAGTATATTTTTTCTTTCTTTCAACTGCATTTGAAATAATTACTTGTTAAATGTCTTATGTATAATCATAGCAGAAATGAGTGAAATAAAGCCTATATCCTATCTAAGAAGAGCATGAGTTGTCCAGTTCCTCCACAACCAAGACATCTGCTATCCTGCTGGATATATTTATAGCTCAAAAAGGACTGTGTCGGTACACCATCTCAGCATGGGTATTCTCCTATCTTCAAGAGACCAAGTTACCAAGAAGACCACACACCAAATTCTGCAGCTTTCATATCCATATATCCAAGAAACGCCATTCCAACCAAATTTCAAATTAATAAAAAAAAATTAGCCATATCTTCTAAAAGACTCAATTAACTTTATAGTTGATAATTGCTCAAATGGCGAAACTTTTACCTAGAGCTTGGGTCAGTGCACTTTCAGAAAGAATCATCACTATGCCCACCTAATATAAACATATTGGTCGCCAAAGAAGACATACCCCACCCACCCACTTTAATAGGTTACCCTGCATCCATGGCTCGCCTCTAGACCGGAAAGTTTCCACTATCATGAAATCTGTTTCTTTTCCCAAATCAGTGCGAAACCATTCAATAAGTATGTCACAAATTAACCACCAGCATCTCTAACAAACTTTCATTTTTTTGTCATTTAGTACCACACTACAAAGTCAGTGACCCCTATACTATGTTCATTTGGCTTGACCTTCCTCTTCCAAGATATTGCATCACTAAAGTAGAGTTAGGTTTCATCGTAACAAAGTGTCCTTACAAAGACTACAAACTTGTACCGCAGTTTGAGGTTGTAGGTTAACGACATACTTACATATCAATATATAAAGAAATGAGTTATGCTGGAAGCCTACAAAGCTTACATGAAGCTTCCTTTTCTTTTCTCTTTTGCTCATATAAAATTTAAAGCTATACATCTAAATTTAAAATTAAAAAAATAATAAAGAAACAATTCACTCTCTTGTTTGTTAAAAAATACAATGGATGCCTAGAAGCAAACTAGGTCAAAAAGCAAGGCCTACTACTTGTAAAACAGCAAACCATAATACTTGTAAATTGATAAGATGCTATACCGATGACTGTGTATCGATAAAGTTATCTGCACTATGAAACAGAAAATTCATTGAGGTAAATTTTTTTAATCTTTTACTAATTTCGACACATTCACAAGATACAATAAAGACTTTGGGTAAAACACATAAAGAGAAATTTTGGACAAGCTACTTTTCCTTTCCTATGACCAAAGATCATAGTTACGAGTCCTCTTTCTCCTCATTGTACACTTAATCTTCTAAATATTTGAAATTTATGTGACATGGACATATCCAAACATGTATCTATAAAGAGAAGAAACGGGCAGATATACAAATACAAATCAGTGTAATCATTACCCCTTCACCAGAAATAACCACCAGCAACCGAATTTTCGCAATCAACAGCTTTAATGAAATTATCACCAATATTACAACCAGTTTTTCCCATCTGTTCCCTCAAAAACTTCACCATCGGAGCTGCAATTACATTCCAATTAAAATTTCAACAAAGATTCAAACTATCTTCCACTAGATGAATACGCTTGTAACCCAAGAATTTTATTCATTAATCAAAATCACAACTTCACTCTCCCTAACATATTAGCACACGAAAAATTATTCATTTAACAAAATTATCCATTATAATTACTCTACAAGATGGTATATCATCAAGCAACATAAAACCCAACTCAATTCAAGCATTGTATCACTAAGAGACTATAATTATAAACCAAAACATATAATTGATATAAATATACACAAGCAAAAAGAGAAATGATAGAGGGGTACTTCTGAGGCTTCTACGTATCATGTTTTCGCATTCTTTAACACCCATTCCTTGTTTATTGTAAAAGCTGCTGCCGCCGCCGGCTTTCACGTCGGAATCTGCGTCCATTTTTGTTGTTGGCGAGTCTTCTGATGAATTTGAATTGCAGTGATGGTCTTGTTGGACTTGCATACATACATATCTGAATCTGAGGGCTGGGGCAATGTATGGACTTCTAAGGCCTTGCTACTGTGTGTGGGCTGTAAATATGGGCTCATAGACCATGTAATATTCTACCCACAAATCCTGCCTAGTGAATGGTCGTACAGATATTTTAAGTTAAAAAAAGTAGAGATATTTTTCACGGGATAATTAATTCTAACGTCCCTGAACTATACGCTGTTTATTATCTAGGTCCCTATCTTATTTTTTACATTAATACGATCCCTAAACTTCATAATTTTCTGATTCGGATCCTTCCGTTAAAAGTCAACTAACCTCCGTTAGTCAATGCTTACGTGGCAAATACAAAAAATAAAAATTAAAACAATAATAGCTGACTCATCACCATCCTCTCTTCTTCTTGATCTTGGATTTGAGAGAAACGGGGGAGTGTACATATATTAACATGTGGTGGAGTATATATACACACATACTTACATTCTCGCATATAGATACACACAACATTTGTGTGTATGTGTAATGCAAATAAATGTATTAGGTCTGATTGATGAGTTTTCTGTTTAGTTTCTCCCTTCAATTCTTCTGCTGCATATCCTAGGGAGGCAGAGATAGGGAGAGAGAGATCAAGAAGAGAGGATGGTGATAGAAGAGAGTATTGTTATGAGCTATTACTGTTTTAATTTAATTTTTTGTATTTGCCACGTAAGCATTGACTAACAGATGTTAGTTGACTTTAACGGAAGGATCTGAATCAAAAAATTTAAAATTTAAGGATCGCATTATTACAAATAATAGGATAGGGACTTAGGTAATAAACAGCCTATAATTCAGGACGTTAGAATTAATTATCCCTATTTTCACGGTACATTTGTAAAATTGGTTTTTTCTGATAATATCATTATATTTATTTTTATTTTAATAATCCTGTACTTTTGATTTTCTGCGTATAATACCCTCATAGAAAAGATATAATTACAAGAGTTCAGTAGTATAGAGAAAAGAGTCCCAAAATCACAATTTTAGTACATAATGCCTCAAATGTTACTGTTCAAGAAAATGATCCACACTATCACTTCAAAACACAATTTCAAGTTTAATTTTACATTTTTCACTAAAACGCAACAAGAAATCACATTTTATCGCTTTCATTTTTCAAATAAGCAAAAACGTAACACGATGTTACGTTTTAGTGACTAGAAATGTAACACGAAGTTATGTTTTAGATATTTATTTATAAAAAAAATAGTTGAAGTTAACAGTTTTAACATTTTTAGGGTTCATATCTGGGTTTTAAATGATTTTTTTATATTTGAAATTAAATTGACTAACAGTTAGGATTTAGACCTTAAACCCTCGAGTCTAAAGCCTAATTAATTTGAGGCGGGGCCGTGAGGCCCTAAAGCCGAGAAATCAGTATAATAATGTTAATATTCGAACGTAAATTAGCATTTAACATTTTAGGGTTCACATTTGGGTTTAAGAATGATTTATTCATACTTGAAATTAAATTGACAGACGGTAGGATTTAGGATTGAGGTTTTAGGGCTTTTAGACCCTAAACTCTCGAGGCTAAACGCTAATTAATTCGAGGTTTTAGGGCCGTGAGGCCCGAAAGCCGAGGAACCAGATTAAAAAATTAATCTTAATATATAGATTGATAGTTTTTAATATTTTAGAGTTCAAATTTGAGTTTTAGAATGATTTATTTATAATTGATTTTAAACTAATTTTAAAAAAAAAAATATTCGAAAAGTAACTTGAAGTTGCGTTTATGAGGTAAAATACAACTTGAAGTTGCGTTCTTCATTGAAAAGATAAAAACGCAAACGTGAATCGAAATTGTGTTTTGTGTTTAACGCAAGTTCGCGTTTTGATGTGAAAGTGAAGGGATTCTCCGGCGATCATGACTTTGAAGGCCGTACATATGCTTAAGGTGACTCCGAGGGCCAACAACAGCTTATATATTTAATTATTTACACACCGCTCTTGCGTCGAAGATGAACGGGGCTTAGATCTAAGCTTATATTAACCACTTATATAAAAGATGTAGATTTTATGCAGTACACAAATTCGGTATATATGTGACTTATATTTCTAGTGGGACTATTATTCTTGGCCTTATATTGTGTTGACAATATAGTAAAAGTTTGTATGTCTCCTAAATCAATCCTCTATGCTAGCTATATATGTGCCCATATTCTCCTAAATTTAGCAAAATTCATAAATATTGAATCTCAACCTCTTGCACCAGCTAACCAACCATCCGTTTTTAGTGCTATGACAAAGATCAATCCAGCCTTATACTTAACCTCGTCCATCCATGATCCATGCATGCTAAATTCTCACCTCTTGCCCCTCTATATAAACTCCATCATCCCCACCAACTTTCTCAGCATTTCTTGAGATTTGTATTTGCACTTCCTAATTTAAATAATTGCAAAAGTACAAATACCGCAAATCTTCAAGAATCAGCTCCACATAAAAATGGCCCGTCAAATGGTTGTTCTAGCCCTCGTCTTCCTCGCCATCGCTGGCTTGGCCTCTGCAGACAACGCCCCCACCAGCTCCCCAGCTGCATCGCCCCGAACATCGGCTACCCCATCGGCTGCCCCCGCGAAGGCCGCCCATGCTCCTGTGGCTTCTTCCCCAGCACCATCTGCTGAGTCTCAGGAGGATGAGAGTGCTGATGTCCCTGCCCCCGAGCTTTCGTCTCCCCCAGCTCCAGCCAGCGAGGCCTCAGCACCCGTCGCTGATGGACCCGTGCTGATGGACCTGTTGCTGATGCACCCGCCACAGCGGAGCTGGTGCCGTGAAGATGTCTGCTGCCGCAGGTGTTGCTGTTATTGCTGGTGCTTTGTTGTTGTAAATTTGTTTCTGACAAAGGGATTGAACAACCATGCATGCATGTTATGATGAATTTCAATTGTTCTATGAATAAAATGACGTTCTATATATTCGGGTTTCCTTTTTTTCTCTAGTAGATATTTGGATCTTTAAAATTTGCATGAACTCTTTGCTCGAAATGATGCACACGGAACATTATATGCAATCAAAACAAATCTGCGTGTCAAGATGTCAAGCATAATGTGAACATTGTTCAAGAACAACTTCCGAAAACCCAGTCAAAAAATGAGTTGATATATCAAAAATAAAAAATATAATCATGTCTTGGATGGTTATATTTGTCGAATATCTAAGACCTTTAAGAATTGTGTAGAAAAATTACACATCGTTTACGATCATATTAAATTGACATAAACACTCTAAAATATTAAAACATATTATTTTTAATTATGACCAACCAACATAGCCAGTATCAAGTGATTTATAGGTTCTAAATTTTTTACATAAATCTTACCGTCCAAGTTAACTAACGATTACAAGTACATCATCGAAGATGCTCTTGTACTACTCCCTCTGTCCCTCTCATTTCTTTACAGTTACTATTTTGGAATGTCCTTCTCATTTCTTTACGTTACTATAAATAGTAAGTTTTTCTCATCATTACACCCACTATCTTCCCCCACTATCTCATATTTAACAATAAAAACTACTATTACACCCACTACAATCCTCCACTATCTCAAATCTATTATTAAATATTAATAGGTCCCACCACTTTACCCGCTTTTCATCTAACTTTACTCATTTTCATACATTGTCTTGGTCTCCGTGTCCCCCTCCAATGTAAACAATTGAGGGGGACGGAGGGAGTATTTAAAATAGAGTTAATCAACACTTTTCACGATATGATATATAAAGACATTCTGTGTATTAACTATTTTTATTTTCAAAATGACATTCTTGAAATTGCTTGTGATGGCACGTCTGTTCTTCCGGACAGCTACAATATTAAACTAGCTATTCCTTATATTATAAATTTAAGTAATATTATATGGTTATTATGTAAACAATAGTATTAATTATTTAAATTTTGTTTGTAAAATGGAAGTTGACATCATCCTTCAAGAAAAATGCAAATTACCTTTGATATTTTGCGTCAAACTAAAAAAACTGCCGACTACACGAGACTACAAAATTGATTTTAAAATGATTCACACACATTCATGTTTACTTTATTGTCTTTGTGATTTATTTTGTGATACATTCATGTATGATTGACTTAATTTCCCGTAAAACATTGGTTTGTTCATATTTAAGCAACATGTGGCCTTAATTTGGCCGTCCTATATATTGGCTTAATTCATATTGTTCACCGTTAGCTAAATGTTTTCGATGGTTAGAGATCTTTTGTTTTAATCACATTGTTATTGTCATGGATACAAAGTTTTGTTCAGATTTAGGTATATCACAGAGACCAGCAGCTGATTTCTTCTTTTAGAGACCAGTAGCTGATTTATTGACTCAAAAGTCAAGAATGCTATTAAAAGTTGAGCTCTGCCGCGGAGTATAAACTTTTAACTTTTTAAATTTTAGTTTGGCTCGTTATACTGTGAAAAGATGTCCGGTACGTATTTCATGATTTTTGATTGACATAAGCACACAGCATATAAGCCAACTCTTGTGCATTATAAGCTTGGCTGGACTATGTTGAAACACTTGAAAGAAAAGCAGTGGAGTAATTAAGCAAGATCAAGGTCTGAAAATTACGAAAACTGTTGTATATAGCTATAAGTAAAGTGCGTTGAGTAATAATATGGCTAGCAGTGAGAGCCCTTTCGGCAATTAAGTGCACCAGATGAAGTAGTCATAGAAGCCACGAGGGACGATGGTCTTGCATTTAAGCTCGAGGCTCTTGCAAACGAGTGCGATGATGCCCCTGACTCTCTGAAATATGCCCCGTTGAGCATTAAATCCCCTTCTGACCTCCAATTCCAGTGTCTCCATTCCCCCTCCCCTGCATCCTCGTGCTTTGTCACCTTGCACACAAGTTTTAAATCTCGGTGATCGTTGTGCTGTAACTATTATCTGCGGTGTTAATGTATTATGACATGCCCGACCATTTGTACTAAAATTTGTCGGAGTGAGTGAGAATCGAACCCTTTACTGTAGGTCATTATTCCGACTTCTAGAAACTCCATGGTCACATTTTGAGTACATACCTCTTTATTGGATCTGAGATTGGGTGCCAGAAATCTGTTTCCCTGACTATTTATGGTAGGGGCTGCACTCCCACCAATCGCATACATTTCCCAATGCGTATAGTCATTATTTACCACATGAAAGTACCCATGGCTGCACCTGCATTTTTATCCAAAACACATTAATATCATGTTGGTAAAAATTCACACATCATATTGTCTACATGGTAATGCAAGAAACATATGGTTAGTGACTTGAAACATTATTACAGCTGGTTTGAAGCATAAGTGGAAAAAAATAAAGTTTTTTCAAAAATACCCAAGTTCGTAAAAAACACAATTGCAACCTGAAAAACAACTGTTTTCGATCAGCATTACGACCTTATACGCAACTTTGACTGTATTTCTGAAAATAAGTTTGAAAACATAGGTATTTTTACAAAATTTTCCCACACCCCAAAAGGCAAATAGAGATTATTAACTTGAATATCTTACCTAGGCATCCTCTGGATAAGGCCTTCACCAAAGTGATTAAACGCAATGGTAACCTGCATATTTTTATCTTGCGTATATGAATCGCTGTGCCCCAACAGCATAACCTTGTCGTGATGTGTCATATAGTTTGTTAGAAATTGTGATGGCCGTGGATCCATGAATCGCATCGATCAGTCCATCTTCGCAACTAGACAATGAACAATGATCTACCCAGATATGACTTCCACCTAAAATCGACACCGCATCACCATCCGAGACAGTCCACCACCCCGAATGGTGCGGGGAGTCTCTTATATCGGCATTTCCACCTTGCTTACAATCATGAATATGAATGCCGTGGATTATAATATTTGTAACATAGTGAATTTTAATGCACGGCCCATTAGCAATGTGGACACTAGCTCCCCTGCCATCAATTGTCTTGAATGAGTTCATAACAAGCTCCTGCTTCAACTTGATCACCATGTCTCTTTTGAAGATGATCCACAAGGGCTCGTCCTGGATCACTGCGTGCCTAAGCGTGCCTGGCTTAGGGTTCACCGGATCATCGTTCCCCGAGTCGGTGACCACGTAGATCTTCCCATTTTTCCCTCCAATCGCATTTTTGCCAAAGCCAATTGCACAATCGGCTAGACGATACCGGTTCTGTTCCCAGTCGTGCTGGCAGCGCCAGCAGTCATCAATGGGGTTGCCTGTTGCACACGACAGATATCCTAGCTGCCTCCTCGAGGCATTGTTAATGCTCCTGCATTGCAACAGAACAGAGTGACACAAACTTAGCCATGCATATGTAACAACGTGATAGAGTGGCGGATCTAGGACTTAAATCTTGGCGGCACCAAGTAAATTTTCGAAAAATATCAATATATTTTTAAATTTTGTGGAGGGACACTTTTATAATTTTGTAAGATTTAGAATGGTGAAAAAACTTGAAAAATTTTATAGGAGGGAAGCGTGACCCCTGCCTCTTATTAGATCCGTCATTGATGTGAAAGATATTTATTTTCCTAAAAACGGAACAAAATTTGCAGAGTATAAATCTACCTGTGGACATCTTCAACCACGATTTCAGGATCTTGAAGTGTGGAAGAACAAACAAGAAGACATTGAGTTGAGAGCAAGCACAAGAAGATGAATGAGAAAGGTAGGCTTGACATTTTTTTGGAGGCACTCTGTTGGAATAAGAGGACCGGGTAAGTAGGAATTTATAGTGAAGTGGGTGATCCGGATTGCATGGCGCAATTAGGCATAATTACTAAAGGTCCACTTAACCAGTAAATCTAGCACCGTTTTATTTTCTTCAGTTCCCATTTGCTTGGTGGTTTAAACCGTTTGATGGGTAAGATATCTGTGTTGAAATCATTAGGATCGAAATGTGTGTGTCTTTTTTTCTTTTCTTTTCTCACTTTGCATGGATTAGTTCACCTCATCACGGCCAACTAAAGTTGTGATTTGTGAATCACCGAACCAAACTGGGAGCTGCATAATAGCAGGAGGTTTGTGTTGGGAATTGGGATTGTGGGAAAATAATTTGATTTTAAAATTTTTAGAAACAATTTGTTAATTTTAAAAATATTTCCAAAAATGAATCATTTTTAAATAATTAAAGTAAAATATGTATTTTAGATATTATAAATTTATAATTGCCGTGCTTGCTTGAAATAAAGGCAGTAGAACTGTAGAAGGCGAGCTAGATGATGCAGTCTTTTAATTTGTTAAACGAGGGTAACCATGTAACCAACTAAATCGTGCTTAAAATATTAACTTAGTTAAGATTAATGTTTTAAGTGTTGGAGCAAAATCGATGATCAATGTTTTAAGTGCCCGGCTTTGATCCTACTCATTGTTCCTTTTTAATTTATTTTCAATAATATGCTGGCTAAATTATGAAATTAGGACACTAAAAGATAGTACGATACACATAAAAATTTTACCCGTAGAAAAATATATTTAAAAAGGTTGAGTATACATAACAATTGCTGTATTAGATTCGGATAATTTAAGAAAAAAACAGGAATTATTTACGCAATGCACGCTGAATAAAGTAAAGGGAGACAAAAGTTACTCTGTTTTAATCCACCGACGGCCGAACATTATTTAGGGCCGGGAAGAAAATGAAGTACTCCCTCCGTCCCTTTTTATTTGTCTATTTTGGAAAAAAAAAACACATACCAAGGAATAATTGATTGTATAAACTTTTTCATTAAATACCTCTAATTAATATCTTGAAAATGGTGGAATACCCCTATTTTATGTCTTGAAAACATGAATTCAACCAAGTTTTAAATAAGTCAAGCCTTGAAAATTGAAATTATGGAGATATATTTGAAAAACTATCATTAAATTAGTTTTGAAAGTATAAATGGACAGATAAATAGGGACAAATTTTTACTTCTAAAATGGACAGATAAATAGGGACGGAGGGAGTAGCATATTATACGGGTCAACATTGATACAGTTACAGTAGTACGAAGTTGACTGCGGATTCAAGGTAGTTAAATTTTTCAAAAGATTATGTTTTGTAAGAAAAGAGTTGCAGCATTTCATCATTGTGTTTATAACGTTACTCTGCATCCTCTAACTAACCTTGTGTCCCACATTTTTCCTGTTTTACAATAAGAGCTTAGCATATCATCTATACTTCTAGCTTAAGCATACCATGCTTACTCCGACGCCTTAAGACTTTAGATGGATCGGAACTGCATCTAAAATACACCTTAAGTCCTTAACGATGTATGTTTGTTGGCTTGGTCCCCGAACATTCATTCCACAAAGCATAACTATCACAGTCAGGCACTTGTACTGTCAAAAAACACGCATTCTTGTTTCTCTCTATTCCATTCCAGACGAAGCAAGTCCACCAGGCGTCAATGTCAACCTTGTAATAGCTGATTCAGAATCATTGAAAAGATCAAAACTATAGTAAACCTCCTTCTGTGTCATAACAAATTTCGGCCTGTAGATTCTACTTTGATCCAGAGCAGGAATACCACTCAACTATGAGCCAAGGCCTCATCCCTCAAAACAAGATATCCATTATCTAATAGCTGAGCCACCGGATTCATTACTGATCTCGAATGATTCGAAAACCAAATTACCCTGTCAGTACTATTATCAGTACCTACCACAATTTCACCCCTACCAAAAAGCCTGAAGTACTATAACTGTTCCATTCGATATTTTCCTGTACCATATACCGAATTATCGATTCTGAGGTATCCCCTCTGGCCTAAAAAATCCCATCTCAAACTCCCCGGGGGCTGAAACAATGGTTTCTCCATCACTAATAGTCTGAGTGGCAACTATGGTGTCTGTTGCAGAGGAGATGATCAAGATTGAGAATAAACACAAGCAGCACAATATAAAAGTACTGCCTTCCAATCTTCCATTGATACTTTGCTAATTCTTGTCTATATATGCTAGGTGATTAACTCACAATCTTGGACTAACATGTATTATATTGCATTCTTGAAAATCAAAAAATTCAAACCCAAAGATTAATTGTTCGGTCTGTGATTTATTCTGATTGGAGTAAACTAGGCCAACAACAGCTCATTTTTACATGATGATTAATTAAAAAACACTAACAGCCAACAAATCTGATGCGAATTTATATTCATGCTATCGTGGCTCAAACAAGGAGAAAGTATAGGTATTCATGGGTGAGGAGTCTGTGTTGTTCAACGATGAAGAATTTGTTTCATGAGCTTCTCTTCTCTCCGAGTAAAACCCTGGCTTCTTCGGAGTAGACAATGCAATTTTACTACTCAGCATCAGAACCACAGATGACATGTTCGGCCTATCTTCTGGATATTCTTGAACACACAATAAACCAATTTTAATTACTCTAAACACTTCATCCTCGTTACTTGAATTCAAGATCAACTTATCAGTTGCCTCAGAAAGTTTGTCCTCGTTGTAGCTTTTCCATGCCTGAAAATTTATCAACTGTCAGTTTATAAAACTCGATAACAAATTGATCAACAAGTTACTTTATATGCATATGTGCACTCACATGACCAATCAGATTAAGGTTGTGATCTGGATGGCGAAAACCTCTGATTTTATTCCCACTTATTATCTCTAGGAGTAAAACACCAAAGCTATATACATCAGATTTAGTCGAGAACAGGCCATCTATTGCGTACTCAGGGGCATGTATCCGCTACAAAACAATATCAGTTTCTAAGTTAAGATAAAAACAAATTTACAAATTCAAAGTTGTAGGTAGTCTTACTATGTCCCAACTATTCTTGTTGTGCTGGCTTGGGTTTCACTTCCTCCGCAAATTCTTGCCAGTCCAAGTCTGATATTTTTGGGTTCATCTCATGATCGAGTAAAATGTTACTAGCTTTGAGATCTCTGTGAATGATCCGTAGTCTAGAATCTCGATGAAGGTAGAGTAGGCCCCTTGCAGTGCCATTTATAATGTTGTAGCGCGTTTGCCAATCAACTGAAGTGCACTTCTCTGTATCTGGCAATTTGTTTCATTTTTATCAAGTCATCTGGCTTGTAGAATTATTGCTTGTAGAGATTACTTGAGTGCAATGTATCTTTAAAGTTTATGAGAAAAATGCATAGAAGCTTCACTAAGGATCATACCGAAAATAATGGAATCTAAACATTTATTAGGCATATATTCATAAATTAACATCCTTTCGTCTTTCTCAATGCAGCATCCAAGAAGTCTCACAAGATTTCTGTGTTGAAGTTTAGCAATGCATGAAACTTCATTCATAAACTCATCAACTCCCTGTCTCGAGTCCTTTGAGAGCCTCTTCACAGCGACTTCCTGTCCCCCTTCCAAAATCCCCTGCAAATCATTGTCTGAGATGCCTAATATTGTGACTGAGGGACATAAGGAATTTTGTGTTTGTTTTCATCTTCATTTCTACAAAAATATGCAGTACATATGTATATCCTATTTGCTATTTTATTATTTGTAAGTGCAAAGTCTGATCAATAATATCAAGATGACTCCTCTCATTTAAAGACTATTTCTTCTTGAGATTCTAAGAACATAGCATGCCTTACTTCTGGACCCTGCCTCTTGCCGTCCCAAAGAAAAAGAGAGGCAAAAGAACAGTTCATTTCTTCCCCATTATAGGAATTCTAAGGCTTACTAAACATCTATATTCATAATTGTAATTTTGGGTTGCCAATAAGAATCTGATATAAGTTGAGGACATGAGATGAGGACGAGCGAGTAGCGAGAGAGAGAGAGAGAGGAGAGAGCGCAGAGAGAGAGACGCGGAGAGAGCGAGAGAGAGAGAGAGAGCGAGAGAGAGATAGCGACGGAGCGAGCGAGAGAGAGAGAGCAGAGAGAGAAGAGCTACGAGAGAGAGAGAGCGAGATAGAGAGAGAGAGAGAGAGCGCGAGAGAGAGGCGAGAGAGAGAGAGATGCGCGAGAGAGAGAGAGAGACGCAGAGAGCGAGAGAGAGAGAGCGAGAGAGAGAGAGAGAGAGAGGAGATAGCGAGAGATAGAGAGAGAGATAGAGATCGCGAGAGAGAGAGAAGAGAGCGAGGAGAGAGAGAGAGAGAGAGAGAGGATCGATAGCGAGAGCGATGAAGCGAGAGCGATCGAGCATGCGCGCGATCTCTCGCTCGTCGCGTCTCTCTAGATCGCTCTATTAGGATTCTCTCGCTCTCAGAGCTCTCTCGAGAGCGAGAGAGCTCTCTCTCTCTCTCTCTCTCTCTCTCTCTCTCTCTCTCTCTCTCTCTCTCTCTCTCTCTCTCTCTCTCTCTCTCTCTCTCTCTCTCTCTCTCTCTCTCTCTCTCTCTCTCTCTCTCTCTCTCTCTCTCTCTCTCTCTCTCTCTCTCTCTCTCTCTCTCTCTCTCTCTCTCTCTCTCTCTCTCTCTCTCTCTCTCTCTCTCTCTCTCTCTCTCTCTCTCTCTCTCTCTCTCTCTCTCTCTCTCTCTCTCTCTCTCTCTCTCTCTCTCTCTCTCTCTCTCTCTCTCTCTCTGACCTCACCAGTATCTCTTGCGGATTTTATCGGGCCCCACCTGCCCCCACCCTACCTTTTGGCTTGCCTTCAATCCCCATGCCAATTACAAATAATATATAAACACACTACACCATGGTAAAACAAACTTCAAGACTTATAGCTCCCATTTCTTAGGCTATGCATTCTTTTATTTTATTCCCCACTTTTCAATTTTATTCACCTTCAACTATTGCTTACCTTGTAATCCATAACCAACTTGGCACCGAATTTCGGAAAATCTCTCGATGAAATCTGGTCAGATCTTGCTTCCTGCGCTCTCCATTTTTATTGCTCGTCTTATAATTCAATATAATCTCCATCCACCACCACAACAGACCTTCCTCCTTTACTTCTGATACCCCCTCTTATTTCACCACTCTTTCATCTTTCTCTACAATGGGCATGGCCACTACCAAGTCTGAGTTTCATGTTTTGGCTGTTGATGATAGCATCATAGATAGGAAACTCATTGAGAGGCTTCTCAAAACTGCTTCATATCAAGGTAAACTTTTCTAAACTATTTACAAATATAAAGATTGGTTACTTTTTTTGTATGACTTTCTTGATTTCTTATTTGTTTTTCTCATTCCAGTTACAACAGTTGATTCTGGGAGCAAAGCTCTGGAGTTTCTGGGTTTTTGTCAAGATGTGGAAAGCAACTCAAATGAACCTTCTATCTCCCCGAATAATCAGCAGGTTGGATATTGACTTTTTTTTTTTTTTTTTTTTTTTGGTTTCTTTCTACTAATTTCTTAGTAATAGGACTTGTCAAAGTATTCGTGACTAGTAGCACTGTTCTGAAATTCCCCAATTTATCGGAAAAAATCTTCAATATATTCTGGATTGTTACGTTAATCGATTAGTTCTGATTATAACATATTTTTACACCATGTTTATAATCCCAAATAAACATTTGATTTTTCTGTATTACAGGAGGTGGAAGTGAACCTAATAATTACAGACTACTGTATGCCAGAGATGACAGGCTATGATTTGCTGAAGAAAATTAAGGTATGGTGTGCTTTGCTTTATAGTATTCCTTTTGTCTCTTCCTCAGCTTTACCTTATTCTCTCTACCTATTTATTCACCGTTTTCTAACTGCAATTCTTTCCTTTTCTGGAAAATAATGCCTGACATTCATAATGCACAATTTCAATTTCATAGTATTATTCTCTGAAAAGTTGCTTACATACTCATAGTCTGCTGCCATCCATCTCAATTATGTCCACCAAAAGTTTCCACCTGTTTTCCACCTAAACAGAACAACTTATCATAGGTTTTTAAAAAAAAAACTACTTTTACGTTTTTTTTAAATGTTTTTTTCTCCACTTTATTGATATTAATTAATACACCCTGCAAAAAAAATAAAATGTAATGTATGTTTTTCCTTGAAGGTAAAGAAACTAACAAGCTTAATGTATGTTGGTTCACAGGAATCTTCATCTTTCAGAGACATACCAGTAGTGATCATGTCATCTGAAAATGTTCCTTCAAGAATCAGCAGGTAATAACAACTTAACCATGTACTGATTTACAAATGTATAAATGTTTACTTGAATACAAATTGATGTAGTCTGTCCAGAAGGGTGATCCGGATTGGAGTTTTTAGTATTTTGCGGTTTTTACTAATGAGATTAGTGATTTTCTGATGTACATATGTAAATATGTTAAATGCCTACAAACTACAGAAGGGTACTTTGTATTGGTTTATTTTGGTGGTTTCTTTGATGGTTGGTACTAAGGTGATTAATGATTTGTAATGCCGTGACAGATGATTTGTACTAAATTGAGTAACTATGATTTATGTTTATCGTAAAGTTTCATAATCAAAATGGTTTACAGGGGAATACAACTACATGTTTGAAGCTCACATAGTTATAATATGATTATTGACTCGAAAGGAACTGTTTTCTAATTACTATTGTGAATCGAATATGTCAGATGTTTGGAAGAAGGCGCTGAAGAATTTTTTCTTAAACCAGTAAGATTAGCCGATGTGAATAAGCTAAAACCCCATATGATGAAAACCAAAAACAGAGACTGTCAAAAGGCAGAACAGGAGGAAGTATCATCACAGGAGAAAATAGTCCCGCCAGAGGTTCAGTCTTCAGAACCACCTCAGCCAGATGACAGCAATAACACGAAGAGAAAGTCTACTGAAGTGGAAGAAGAAGTTTCACAGGACAGAACCCGGCGGAGATACAATGGGCTCACAGTAATTTGACACTGAATGTACTGATAGATTTTGTTTGATTTCTAATCCTGGTTTATAATTAGAGGAATTAGAGAGACTTTGATGTTTTGGTACATGAACTAGCTGCATTTTTGTTCTCCTGATTTTAAAGGAACTGAGAAAATGACTGTAAATTTAACAAACTTGGTGTGGTCATCAAGAACAACTTTGCTCACATTTGTAATATATCTTCATCCTTACATTGTCTCTCTAATGTGCTTACGTTAACTACATGTATTACTGGATATATCTGACTAAAAAGCTATGATGCTAACATGATCAATTGATAATGTTGTTTTATTTATAATATATAGAATTAGGCCTTTATTTGTCGGCCACCGTGATTACCTGGTTGTGTGAAAGAGGATTATAGTATAATTAGGCGCTTTATAATTGACTTTGTTGCACCCTATAATTGCGATTAGTAAAATGATTCTGTGGTTGAAGCATCCACTGACGGGCTAAATGTGCTGTGCTTTAGCAAAAAAATTCGTTCATACGTTTTCGAGGCCCAGCACGTTACATGTTCTGACTGGATCGGCATCTAACTATAGGGATTTGCTTTGACGGATGAAACGGTAACGGATCCAAATCATATAAAGTAATCAAAGTCTTTTTTGCTTAGTCAAAAATAAAGTAGACTTATATTCATATCTTTGAGACAGAGGAACTAGTTCAGATTATCTTTTGTGATGCTATTCCAACATGGATTCCTTATTAAAATGGTTTCATATATTCCATCTGGACCAGTTAAAGATTTTGTTTAAAGTAAATTAAAATTTATTTGGATATAGGAGCATCATAGATCGAAGTATCTAACAAATTTTATTAAAACAATAAAAATTTTATTATTGACACACGCATAAGCAGTACCCCAACATATACGCAAGTACAATGCAGAGTGAATTAATCTCAAGAGTCGTTACTCAGAGTGCCCATCCATGCTGGTGGCAACATGCCCGTTTGTTCATGCACTGTCTTAAACAAAGGTGGCAACATTTTATAAACTCCTGCAATCTCTTTCATACCATTTCCGTCACCACTGTTTTCTCCATTAGACCAGATGCTAATCTTCGGCTGCAATCCTCTCACAGCCTCGCTATTAATCTTCGCGATTTCTTGATACATTCCTCCGTTAATCATCAAGTAATCTCTTAGTGCACCGTAATGACCTCCCACTGCCTTCAACAGGGTGCTGATATATGTGCCTTGTGCTTGTGCCAGTGCCATTAGTCCTTCGGCTTCCTTTCGCTTTGCATATAATTCCCCATCGGCTACTTGTTGCCGTGCATAAAATGTGGCATCAGCTATGGCTTTTTGAGCTTCTGCTTCTTCTTCCTTTTGGTATAGAATAGCTTCTGCCTCCTTTTGTTTCTTGTACAGCTCCCAATTTGCTTCTTGTACCTGAATTACAATGGAGCTAGATTAAGAAACGTATAAGATATCTTGCTCATAAATTCATCGTGAGTTGTTATTGCTACTGATGGATACTCTATATTTAGCTAAATTATATATTTCCTTTGCATCGAAAATATATTACCTTGGTTTCGTACTCCACACTGGCCTTGCTCAAGAACTCAGCCTTCAGCTTCTCCGTCTGAGTCAATGCATTCAATATCTCCACCTCCTTCTGCAACTCCGCCTCCCTCAGCGCCACGGCCTTCTCTGCTTCAACCTCAGCAACCTGCGCCTCTTTTGCCCACCCCGCCTTTCGCTTTGCCAGCTCAGAATTCGCCTGTGCCACCTCGGCCTCCCTCTCATTCTCAAACACTTTCACTTCAGTCTTCACTTTTATCTCCTCCTTCCTCCCCTGCCCTTGCCTCTGCGTCGCTATAATCCTCGTCTCTGCATCAATCTTGGCTGCATTTTGAAGCGTCTGTCCTTCTCGCAACTTTGATCCAACCTCTCCTTTCATCCGCGCCTCTGCCACATCAACTTTGGCCTGATTCGCCGCCTCCATCTGCGTTTTCTGTCCCAAGTATGAAAAATACTCGTGTCCGGGAACATCAACCAATTGTTTGACATTTGCATTGTAGATTAATAGTCCAAACTGATTGAGTTCAAGCTGTACTTTCGAGAAAACCTCCTGTTTAAACTCTTTAGTACCTCTAAAAACCTCTTCCATTGTCATTGAAGCTGCAAGGACACGAGTTTCTCCTTCAATTATGCCTTGCACAAGCTCTTTCACATGGTGCGAGAGCTTGTCATGGGGAGAAATAAGCTTGGCATACAAAAAAAGGCTCTCATCATCATCGAGGCGCGGGCCTATGGTGAATACAGCAGGGAGGACAAAGGGCAGTTTTTCAGCGCTCATGGCTTGAACTTCGAAGGTATAGTTCACTGGAGAGACATCGAAGACGGTGCAGGATTGTCCCGGGAAAATCCATGCTTTTTTCGCTATTTTTATGTCAGTGATCCCGGCGCCAGTGATTACCAGGTACTCTGAAGCTCTCGCAACTCTATACATGGTGATTAAAAGATCACGAAAAATTAAAACTTTGGATACACTTGTTGATGGGGAAATATAAGCTTAGCATCTTATATATAGCCGCATGGGAGTAGGTGTAAAAATACACAGTCAGAGGCAAGTGACACAAGGGAATTTTCGGAAATTATCAGGAAAATTCTTGTTGATATACTTAGAAAACGGCTGATCACTCAGTTCCAGCAGTTAAATTGTTATTTAATACGGAATTAAGGCATGATCCAAATCAGAAGAAGAAATGTGGAACTTAAATTGTAGTGTGAGCATTACAAGGAACCTTACTGGTGAGATGTTGCTATTCGTTTTATTTTGGGAAAATAGATTTTTTTGTCACCGAACTTATTATGTTTTTAGAAACTTGTCACTCAACTAAATTTTTTTTCCTTTTAGTCACTGATGTTAGGTTTGGATTTGTTTTTAGTCACCAACTTAGGTTCGGATATGATTATTAGCATTGTGATAATTTTTTGTAGCATATTTTTTTTTTGCCATATTGTAGCATCATTAATACGTAGTGATAGTATGAGATTATGAGATTTTCTCTTTGCATATAAAAATTCAAACACTAAATTTTTATTTGGAAGAAAAAATAAAATAATTTATGAGACTACATCTTTTAGAAACCGTAAAATGCGTGTCAAACTCTTATCACCGAAGATAAATGATCTTAGGTACATAGAAGTACTATATATAAGATAGACATATATCAAATCATCAAAATATTACAGATTATCAATATATTTTAATAATACTATAAAGAATTAATAAAATGGTAATAATCAAATCCGAACCTAACTTTAGTGGCAAAAAAAAATCCGAACCTAACATCAGTGACTAAAAGGAAAAAAAAATTAGTTGAGTGGCAAGTTTCTAAAAACATAATAAGTTCGGTGGCAAAAAAATCTATTTTCCCTTTTATTTTTATACGGATGAAAGTGCAAGGTAACTGAATTCGAAGCTCATTCGGCACGTTACATATGAATGACTCAAAACTACAATGATACTGTATTATGCATTCTTCCTCTTAAACTATTTCCAGGAGTCTACATCAATAAGTCAGCAATATAACAAAATACCATAGCATCATAACCGGAGAACACAAGGGTAATTACATTTGCAATATATTTAGCCAGAATAGTCTGCGTGGATTTGTTTTCGGACTTCTCCCAAAAAGCCTCATACTAATAGAGTTTTTTAACAATAAGACATTAAAATCTTCTTTGTCTTTCTGATGTGAAACTTGGATTAAAGCCACTCAACAGAATGCTCCCTTTTTTTTAACAATAAGGCATTAAAACTCTTCTGATATAAGATGGAACAATCATCACTCGACGTCTTAACATGCACCGATAGTCTGAAACACTATAATCCGTTCCTATTGACGTACCTCAGTTGATTATGAGTAACCTCGTTTACTTATGAGAGAGGAGAATCAGCGTTCTAAGAGCATCTTCAGCAGCATCCTAGCCCATTCCTTAAATATAATATAAAATATTGGATCCTAGTGACTTAAGATAATAATAGCTATTCTCACCTCCAACAATATTCCTTATATTCATTCCTTATATACTATTTTATTATTAAAAGTTACCATTGTTGCAATAAGTGAAGAGAGAGAACATGTTTGTATTCAAAATTTATTATAAAATACTAAGATTTAGGAGAGGAGAAAGGTTACCTAAAGATAAGGCGAACATGTTTGTATTCAAAATTTATTATAAAATAAGATTTAGGGGAGGAGAGAGGTTACCTAAAGATAAGGCATGACTAGTGGATCTTAGTGATTTAGGGAATCACTAAGATACTGTTGGAGTGGATTATTTTCCCTATTCCTCATATTTTGATTTAAGACTCCAAACAGGGAAGCTGGAGTTGTTCTAAGAGCTTAAGGTTAATGACCAAATTATGAAGTTCCAAAAAATATAAAAATTGTGATGTAGTTGTAAATGTTATGTTTGGATCTATTACTGAAAATCTATGAAAGCAGCTTTGGCACTGTTGTCTACACGGACAAAACATGCTCATAGTGCTCACATTAAAATAGAATCCTGTTTTTCTTTGAACTTGTGGATATTGGAGGACAATCAAAGTACATAGAGTACATCGGATAGTCACACCACCACCTGCAATTCAAAATCACAATACTGTCCCTATCACACTTATAATACAAACTACAGAGTGCAGATCAATTAATCAAGTACACAACTCTAACTAGCTGCAAGCATCTTTGAGAGCTTTAGTTCAGTCCAAGTTAAACACTAACCATTTTCAAAAAAAAAGAAAAAAAAAGTTAAAACACTTACCAAATCCGATCAAAACATTGCTCTAAAGCGTGTTTCCAGAAAATAAAAGATATAAAAATACAGGCCAATCAATTGGGCTTGTCATGTAAAAACCGCTGGTTCAAGTAGTGTTATTTTTTTTTTTGCTAAATCAAGTTGTGTTATTTATGTGTACTTAATTTTAATAATGTCGAAAAGGCCAAACATTGTGGAAATTGAACCATAAATGGCCGCTGCATGACGGGCCTTTTCAAACTGGGCTATGGGACCATTAAGCAAGAGCCAATTGGGCCTTGACCTGATTATTCAGCCTGGTCATGTCGAGCGTGAAATATTTGATGGATAAGTGTAGAGCAGCTAGTAATAATCAGGACTTTGACCAGGAGGCGGTCGAGTTAGTTAACGGGGGCTGTTGTTTCTTCCTAGCCGTCGGATCAATCATATCTGGGTCCTACTCCTGTTGTTTTCCAGGCCCCACGGTCCCTAGCCCACGTCACCCGCACTAAGCTGCTGCAGCAACTATTTGTTCCCAACATATTATCCAAAATATTTAGACCCCTCGATCACACACACCGATACACACATCAATTTCGCTCAGGTTCCTCTCTCAATTCACTACCTTCTTCTCTTTTTTTTTTTGTATGTGTTGTTTATACGGCTTTTCTCGTGTTTGTCGTATGTGATCCTTATCACGCTTTGTTTATGTGTGTGAGAGAGATACGGGGAGAGGGAGAAGGAGAGAGAGAGGGAGAGAGAGGGGAGACACACAGAGAGATAGAGATAGATAGATATATTGATAGATAGAGAGAGAGAAAGAGAGAGAGAGAGAGACAGAGAGGGAGGGAGTTTTGTGTGTGTGAGATGATCATGTTATCTGATTCAATAATTTTGTGTGATTGTTCAATTGTTGTTTTTAAATAACTTCGTTTTTGGGAAATTTGATGTCTGGAATGGCGAATTGAAATATTTATATATCTGAACCCTAGAAATTTAACCCTTCATGATGTGAATTGTAATAGGTTTAGATGAATGAATAGTGATCATGTTTTTTTTTTTTTTATATTCTATAATGCATGAAACTTGTTTTCTTGACTGTATATTTGTTCTTGGTGAATTGCTTAGTTTCTTCTTTTAGATATTTGATCGGTATTATTGTTATATACATCGATGTTACTAGCTTTTATGTTATGCATCACACTAAAGTTATAAACTAGTTTTCATAATAGCGCCAGCGTGTATGGTGTATGGTGTATTAGTCATCAGATAATATGGCAAGTATGGTGTATTAATAATGGGATAAAATGACAAGTGCCTCTCCTATACAAATAGGGTATTAAAATTTCTACTAGATAAATATATTGCTAATTTGTTAGTAATTATTAAAGGGGAGACTGGTAATTGAGAATTGGCATATATACTCGAGTTTCCAACGAGTTGCATTAGCTTGAATATTATCTTTTATTTTCAGGTTCAGATATAAAAAATGTCTAGTGGGGACATAAGGAAGGTTTCGCGCCAGGACATACAGCTGGTAAGCCATTGACACAAAACTGTGTATTTATGGACAGTTTTTATTCCGTATCTCATTGTCTCTGATTTTATAGGAATGTGAAAAATGATATATTCTTTTGGAGGGGTAGGTATCTTCCTCTCAGAAATATGAAAAAAGATATGCAATGGTTGATGTAACTAGTTCAGTTTTATTTGCTAGTAGTCGTAGTCGTGCTCACTAGTGGTGCATTTATGTCTTCTCAAGTTTGGCTTCTGTTTTCCAAAAAAAATGTAGTGGAGTGGTAGGTGTGGTACCATGTAAAATCTCCTGAGATTTGAGATTAGCATCATGTTTGGTACAATATGCGATTGAACTTATAACAGCTTTGTATTTGCTGATATATAAGCTGTCGAAAGTATTTTACTTCCAATTCTCCCTCTTTCCTCTCTTGGACGTGGTTCATATTCTTTAATGTACTTTTATCGTTTCAAATTTAATCTATGTTATCACCTGTTAAGCATGTATGGATATGCTATTATTTTTGTTATGAACATCTGATATTGAAGGTACTCGCATTTTTTTGTCACCATAACTACTTTACATACCCCATCTCAGCTATTTGTGTATTAAATTCTGCGGTGTAAGTTCATAAGTATTTTTAACATAGTGGGCTGACATTTCTATTGTTGTTCATAATGCAAGAATTACAAATTGTGAAAGTTTTTATTGTACTAAGCAAATAAAAGCACGGATCCCGGAAGATGTGTTGTAAAAACCAATGTTCTAAAAAGCGCATTAAGCGGCCGCCTAGGCGGAATCGATGCCTAAAGCGCTTCGATTTTGTACTAAGCGGGTGATTTGGCGGCTTTGAAAATTAAACAGACCATTAAGCGGAATAAGTAGTCAAAATAATGTTGACTTGCTAATTTTTTAATTATAAAAATTAATTCTATTCATAATATAACTATAATTATATTTAAAAATATATTATTAGGAATATTATAATTTTAAATTCTTATCACAACATAATTTTATTTTTAAATATATTAATATCATAACTAAAAATTTATATATATATATATATATATATATATATATATATATATATATTATTAATCTGCTTAAAATTCAGCTTAAGCTTCCACTTGACCTCTTTAGCGCTAGAAGGTCCTCCTGTCGCTTAGAACCGATTTGCGCTTTTCATAACACTGGTAAATGGTAAGCGTATTTATGAATTCAAGGCGGGAAATCCAACTATCTAATTGTGTAAATGTAGGTTTTTCCCTAAATTTGTCCTGGTGCTCTTCATGTTTAAAGTGCTTGGATCTGTTGGATTATAGGTATATAAGGATTAAAACAATTGAATTTTCTCTTTTCCTGGATATTATTCTATGTGGCAGGTACAAAATCTCATAGAACGATGCCTTCAGTTGTACATGAGTCAAAAGGAAGTTGTGGGGACACTTTTACAGCAAGCGAAGATTGAACCTGGTTTTACCGAACTCGGTAGGATTCGTTTCTATGGATACATCTTACTATTTGGAATAACAGGAAATGATTTTGGCTGTTCTGTGTTTCTAAAATTTGTAAAAAAATGTCCAAAAGGAGTTTCAGATGTTTTAAGAGGGTGTGTTTTCATATATTTATTTGGCCTTTGCTGCACATAAAATATTGGTTTTAAGATAACTAGGTTGGGGTCAGCTGGAAATGCATTGTGTCTGACTGTACCACATTCTTTACAAAGAGATAATGGTTAATGGCAGGAATTCACATATTAAATGACTTTACTCGACAAATAGAACAACAGAGAGAATGGGGATGGGCATAATAATTCTTTTCCTGTTTATGTGCTTTTGCTCGAGTAGTTTGCAATAATATGAAAGTCACATATTCTTCTCTTTTCCCCTTGTCCTCAGCTGAATTTCCAGCAACTTCCTTTAGTACAATGGTTCTAAAGCATGTACACTTTTTATCTATTTCAGACATAGTCTAAATGTCATCAGATTGATTAAGTGGTCAACTTTCCTTCTAAAACTAGTTAAGGGAGTTTGGTTCAGATCCTTAATTATAGGTTTATGACTTAACAGTTATGTGCTATTGGGTATAGATTGAACTTACACTTAGTACTTATGAGTTGCCAGATGGTGAACATGTCAGTGAGATGGTTTCTTATCACCTCTTGGTGGATGATCTTGTATGATTTTATGGTTCTATCAACGTGTCCTTCTGCTTTATAATCATTTAATAATAATAATAATAATAATAATAATAATAATAATAATAATAATAATAATAATAATAATAATAATAATAATAATAGAAAATAAACATGTTATTGAGTTTTTAATGCAAAAAACTTGGCTCGAGAAATGTGTATTGAAATTTAGATTCATTTAAGTCAACTTATATGTGTGCAGTGGCATAGTGGAAATCAATGAAAGAAGAAGTATGGATAAAGTTTTAAACTTTATAATAAATAATAAACACATTTATAAGAGTACTTTATATTAATTTGATATGTAGAAACACAATTATTGCATCTAACGTTATATATTATTTCACCAGTCTGGCAAAAGCTTGAAGAAGAGAATCAGGAATTTTTTGAGGCATATCATCTGAGACTGGTGGTAAAAGAACAAATAATAGAATTCAACAAATTGCTTGAAAAACAGGCTGAGCTAATGCATCAGATACGCCCAATTGGAGCTGCTCCGCTTCCTATATCAAATGGATCCCATATCCAACAAAGTAAGTTAGTTTCTAAACATCTTCAATTTATGGAGCTTAATCAGTTTTGTGCACTATATTCGTCTACTAATTTTATTATTAAATGTTCCCTGTCCTCTATATATGAAGTGTCTTTTTGATAAAAAGTATTACCATGTAGATTTTGGGGCAATTAGAATGTATGCCATGTAGTTTTGCAGCTAAAGTTGGCAATACTTCAGGCCACTAGGCACTAGTTACCATACTGGGCCTTAGATATGAAAGGACAAGTAAATGAGACTTTCAAGGAAATGGGCCATTGTATCAGTGTACTAGGAGTAGGCATCCACCCAAGCAAGTGCTTCTAAGAACGTTGATATGATCTACTTTAGCCTTGATGCATTACTGAAGATTAAATCAGACATGCTATTTGCACTTTTTAATACTGTTTTTTCTCTGAATAATGATGCAGGTTGCAATATTAATGGTTAGCTTGAAATTCTGTAACATCCATATAAGTAATTGAAAAAATTTCCATGTCTATTTTATTTTTGTTCAATTAATATGATATGTGGCTGCTACTTGCTTACTGGTTTTTACTTTTCTGAATCTGGTATAGACTTCTCCTGCAATACCTACCCACTTTTATGTCACTTTTGAGGTCAAGATAAATTATATAAACAGTGATCTGTAGAATTCTGATTTAGTCTGTACTGGCAAATATATAAGTTGCCACAATTGGTCAAAGCCATGTAGAGTGCCATAGATAGTAAGAATTTATTAAAATCCCAACTGTGATTTCTTGTTGACTCTAATGTATATGGAGAGAAAATTTGTCGTCAATTTACTTGGTTGTTATACTGTTCAGATGAGAGAAGTTCAAAACTTGAATCATACATGTGGTACTAGGCAATTATAACCTACATGCACTGGATGGCATATGAGGCAAACAGAACGTAGTAATTTGTATATGCTTGATGCTTCGCAATTAGCGGTACTATCCATAATCTCAGAGATGCTTGTAGATGATACTGAATCATTTCTCTGAGATATATGTATATGTGCCCCAGTCAATCCTTTTGTTCACCATTTCGACCAACAAACATGCAGCCCCACACATCATATTGATCTGCTCATCAGCTCATTAAGTGCTTCTAAGAACTCTGATATGATCTACTTTAGCCTTGATGCATTGTTGAAGACAAATTAGACATGATATTTCCACTTTTTATTTACGCGTTTTTGACGCAGTAATGATGCTGGTTGTAATGTTAATAGTTAGCTGGAAATTTAGTAACTCACATGAGTAAATAAAAGAATTCTGTGGTTATTTCAAGATGTTCAACTAATCTGATATTTGCTACTATTGCATACTGTTCTTAATGTTACTGAATCTGGTATAGACTTGTCCTGCAATACCTGCCCACTTCTACGTCAGTTTTGAGGTCAATATTATTATATGAACAGTGATCTGGAGAAAGCTGATATAGTCATTACTGGGAAAAATATAAGCTGCCGCAATTGGTTAAAGAAATGTGATAGAATATCATAAATAGTAAAAAGTTATTAAATAAATACCATAAATACCATGAAAGTAACTTGTCTTTAAATTACTTATGACCCATTTGGGTAGGCTTAAAATAATGACTTGTGGCTTATAGTGACTTAATGTGATAAGTGCTCAGCTTAAATTGTCTATTTGGGTAATTTTATATCATAGGTGACTTATGAGTAACTAAAAATATAATAACAAAAATAAATTTGAGAGATTATTAATTTAGTATTGAAATCGACTTTTATTTAATTATTATAGTAATAAAATAAATTAATCAAAATAGTACAACCTACCAACTCCTGACTTTAAGTCGGTTTTCGGCTTATTTTTAACTTTAAGCCGACTTCTAGCTTATGTACACAAACAAATATTTTTCAGCTTAAAGTCGAATGGCTTAAAGCCCAGGCATAAAAGCCGAGGCAAAACACGCTCTTAGTTGTTATACTGCTCCTTAATCGATCAGATGAGAGAAGTGCAAAAGTTGAATTATTAAATGTGGTACTAGGCAATTTTGAACTATATGCACTGAATGACATATTGGGCTAGCGTAAGGTAGTAATTTGTATATGCTTTATGCTTCGTAATTGGTGGTACTATCCATAATGTCAGAGACGCTTCTTAGATGATATTTGACCACTTCTTGTCTGATGTATTTCATGTGCCAGCAGTATAAATCTTTTGTTCTCCAAATTGAGCAACAAACATGCAGCCCACACGTCATATTGATCTACTCGTCTTCTCGTTACATATTTATGACGGTCAATTTGTTGCTACTTGGTGCAAATTTAATTTTTTATTTTGGGAAGTTTTTTATTATTCTGTGCCCTGATGTTGCATACTTTTAGTTTTCGAATACTCAAGGTCTGATTGATTCTTGCTGGCAGTGCACCAAAATGCGGCATGCTTTGGCCCAGAGCAAACAGGTGCTGACATGAAGCAAGAGCTCTTGCATCAGTCTATTGGCTCCAACTTATCTAATGCCTTTGGTAATGGCATGTCATCACTTCATCCGTGCATGCAACCTTCAGTCGATATGTCCATCCATGCTAGAAGACTAGATGTCCCTCCAAACATGCTTTTCGCTCAGAACTCAAACTTGGGAATGGTTCCAACAGTGAATGGTGGAATGATGAAAACAGAAGCTGGATATGCAGGCTCTTCCCAGTTCATTTATGGTGCTAATGGCAATGTCTTGGAAGCACGTTCTGCAATGGTGGATCCATCTATTCCATCTTTTGGAGGTGTAGAGTCCAACCCCCAACAGCCAAGTGAGACGATCTTGGATCCTGACACGTCCTCATTTGGATTTCTAGGCCAAATTCCTAGAAATTTCAGTCTGTCAGACTTGACTGCTGATTTCTCAAATAATGGTGATCTTACTCTCTTTTTTGTCTTATAGTTGCGAGTTAGTAAAATCTTATGGATCGAATGCCCTAAAATTATTTTATTTATCTTGAATGTCAGATATATTAGAGAACTTTTCCAGGTCACCCTTTCTGGCAACTGATGGAGACAACTTTTTGGATCCCAACGGCAGGACAGAACATCAAGGTAAGGTTTATTGCTTTTCGAAGTCATCATACTTAGGGCTCAAAGGTATTCATGAGATGACAAATCTCTTGCACTAAGCATGCATTTGAGAAGTGGATTTAATTTATATCCATTTCTGGTTGGTCAGAAGATATGAAGAGGTTGGACACTATATCAGAAGGCTTGAGCTATGAAGACTTTGGCAGTGATTAATTGGAATATCTCTAAGGGTACATTTTCACACTGAGAAAGCCTTGTCTGGTCTTGTCGTCTCTTCATACCATTAGCCGCGATTTTGAAATATAGATTTCATATAACTTTGCATGCATGTTTATGTGCAAAATATTAATAGTTATTTTGAAGATTAATTTTAATTTTTGAGGATATTTAAAATTTTAAATCTGGACTTGATTTTAAATGAAAATCATAGAATGTATATAACTATTTTTCCCCCACCTCGAGCTTCATGCAAATTTGTCTGCACAATGATGTTTGTGTCTACCTTTTTAACTTTATTATATGATTCTATGATTTTCATTGGTATCTGCTATCTCTTAATATGCAGATTCAACTGAAAATTTGTAGGGAGCAGCCTTTTTGTGTACAGCTTTGCAGAAGTGGGGAGATTGGTGGTTCTGAACTTTTAGAAGTTTTTGATTGACTACAAGCTGTTGAAAAATAACCTGTTCATGGAGAATGGAATTAGATTTTAGGTTATAATAGTTTGAACAAGATTTGTAGAGATTCACAGGCAACCTTGTTCTGCAGCATGAAGTTAAAATATTTTGTAATACTAAATTTGATGCCTTTGCTTATGATCTATATGGAATAGAAAGTTATGTCATTAGCCAGTTTATATTGCTCCCGTGAGTGTGAATGCCTGAATGGTGTCGTGTAAGTTCTAGTATTGTAAAATTGTTTGAAGTTGAGGGAAATTATGGGCTAATTGTGACACAAATTCTTTTGTACTTTTGGTGTCGTCTATTTCAAATTATATATAGAATGAACTGTATTCTTTCAGTTCTTTTCAAGTACTGGTTCACCCTTTGTTTCTGGTGACGTCACTGATTTAAGGTTTTGTATAAACTATAATTAGCTTTTTAACAGTCTATTAAACTTCTGAGATCGGGGGAAGTTATCTGTCGATATTTGAGCTTCATCAATCAAATTTACTTCCGTCGAAGTGCTCCACATGACTATATGGATTTTAGCTACATTCATAGAGAATCGAACTGTTGTGCCGATTTATGTTTAGTAGTTGTTGAGATGCTACTTTTAGAGAAGGCGTTAATCAGAAAAATTATCTCTCTGAAGTTAGCTTTTTCATCTTTACTGACAAGAAGTGGATGGGGTTGTGAAAAATATCGCAACAGAAAATTGAAAACTTTTCATTATTGTCATGAACTAAACTACGTGTAATAAGTGACAAATGACCGAAAGATTGAGGGCATAGTGCAGTATATCCTAATATCCTTGCTCCTGAAATCCATTACGAGTGGAAGAGAATTTAAATTTCATTTAAAATCCTAAATTTGAATAAATAAAAAAATTGAACTTAGATTTTATTTGAAATTCATAATATACAAAAACTAACATAAAATTGAAAATATAGAATGACACATCAAATTATATTATTGAAAATTTTAAATTTGAAATATGATATATTTTCACATATACAAATAACACTATACCCGCTATTAAACAGCCACACGATTCCATTCAAATTTCAAAGTAAACCACAAGAAGTCCAATTCCTGAAAGCTACACAGGTCCGGTGCTAAGTGCATGATCAAGATCCGCCAGGGGCGGACCCATAGCCTTGGCTATGGGTTCCCGGGCACCCACTCAACTTCCCGCCAAAGTGTAATTATAAAGTAAATTTCGGTTAAAAATTAATTTAAAATTTAGCAGGAACCCACTAAAATATTTATCAAACTCATAATTTACCTCAATAATTCAGATTTCTTATTAACTATTGGGCGATTGGTATTCGAAATAATTTAAAATCTTGTATTTATTAAGATATTTGTCTAAATATATACTTTTTAGTTTCCGGTGTTTTTTAAATTAACATTTAATATTAATATCAAAAATTTAAATATTAATATTTAAATAAATATTTATTATTTATATTAATAAGGTAAAACCAGGAACCCACTAAGAAAAATTACTGGGTCCGCCACTGAGATCCGCGATCAAATCGTTTACATCCTCAATTCCTGCAGATATACGGACCAGATCCTGGGTTAGACCTCTAGCTTCTCGTACTGCAGCGGGTATAATTGAGTGTGACATATAGCACGGCATGCTTATCAGGGACTTGACACTTCCTGCAAGTAGGAAATATTCATGTTAAACAAACATCCGCCGGTTAGAATATAATACGATCCTGATAGGCTAGTTATATTATATAGGGATCTCCGACAAAAAACATAATTACCAAAACTGACAGTAATGCTGAAATACTTTGTATTTTCAGTTACGTGTCTGGAGAGTGCAACCGATCCAGTCTCGAAGCTGAGCACAGATCCCGCCCCCTGGGCCTGCAGGAAGTATTTCATCACAGGGTTCTATGTTATAGAGGAAAATGAAGGGGTAAACTATTCACATAACTATTACATGGTGTTTTGAAAGCTCTTGATACCTGTGAATGGTGTAATGAGTATCCGGGATGGCTAGGAAGACCAGCATAGTGAACCTTCTTAACGCGGGGATGGGAGGAGAGAAATTCTGCAATTATTTGAGCATTCTCCTGCCAAACATGTGACTCATGTAAGTAATTGAGAAATTGTCAAGCGAGATGGTGATGGTAGGCTCTCGGGCTCTTTGCTTTTAATCATGTACTATATTCACTCAGACACGACACTTATTTGTTTTCGGATTCTTTAAAAGAATGTGGACGCTTTGACCAACAAAATGATCACATATGAGACGAACAAAGAATGCAAGAAGCAAAGGAGAAATGAGACAAAAGAAGAGAAGAAGAAAAGAAAACGCCCAACTTGCCATGTCTTTAACAAAGTTATATGGTTGTACCCTTGTCAAAAAATTAGGATAGGGTGTTGTGTCCAAAATAGGAAGGGGTTTAGTGTCTCCAATGATCTGACCCCTCTACACGCCATATTCGCTACTCCTTACCTGAGTTCAAGTAACATATTTCATAATTTAATGTACCTGTTGTTTTTCAACGCGCAGTGCCATTGTCTTAATGGCTCGTAAGCATATCCAACAGTCAAACGGCGCTAAACCAGCACCTTCTGCATTTTGCAGAAAATACAGTTTCTTGCCCAACCTACAGATGTGATCTCACAATTATAAATACATACTAGTGCAGATACTGATAACAATCTTCCAGTAACACGAAAACCTTTATTTTTAGCCTGAACCCATGTCTGTTGCAAAACTATTGTATATCAGATCTTCATATTTAGATTTATTTATTTGGCAGTAATGTTGATTGCAATGATTGATTTAAACAGTAACTGTCACGATCAAGTTTACATATTATGGAAAACCTTTCATCTTTGACTGCTAGCACACCCGCCATGACATCACTGTGCCCAGAAACAAACTTAGTTGCTGAGTGCATTACAATGTCTGCAAACAGCGGACGTTCCACAACAAGTTAGCAAAAAATCATGTAAGGTGATTTAAACAGAATAATGCATTTAGAACATAGAAATTTTTTAAAACCTGCTCCCAGTTCCAAGGGTTGTGCCAGTACAGGAGACATCATGCTGTTGTCCACCATCAGGAGGGCACCATGAGAATGAGCTATCTCTGCAATTTTCTGAAAATGGTAACAATAGTCTGAAATTTATTAGAGTGCCAGAGTTCTATTCAGTACATATATTTCTCAAAACCATCACCGTGCATGCATTCGAGCACCTTTGAATTTCCAAATGCAATATTTATGAATGTATTAACAACTCCAAGGTTTAACATGTAAAACTAGTAGTACTTACACGGATATCAGATATTTGTTGTCTGGGATTTGTTGGACTCTCAATCCACACGAGTTTAGTATTGGGTCCGACTGCAGATGCAACCTCATCTAGATCAGTGGTGTCAACTCTTCTGCACATTGCAACCACACTTATTTAAGCCTTTCAAGCTTAGAGCTGTATCAAAACACAGATCGAATTAACTCTGTTCCACTAAAAAAAATAAAAAAATTATTTACTTCACCGAGGCTCCAGTTTTTGGTATGACTTCTGACAACAATCTATCAGAACCCCCGTACATATCATTTCCAGCAACAATTTCACCTATTATGACAATTTTGTTAATCATATCAGTCACAAAAGTGTTTAAAATTAAAGCTTGTTGCTGCACAACTGTCTAGCTCATAAATAAACCGTTCACAAGGTATGCTACAATAGACATAAGGTAATAGCTACATCACAATGTTATATTCAGAATTTCAGCCACAGGTTTTAAGAAGTACTACTATTGGATATGCACAACTTTGATAATAGAGGCAAAGAGAGTTAAAAGCACCAGTTCCAACAAGATGAGTCGCAGTAGCCAAAGCAGCCATTCCACTGCTGAAGCAAAGTGCTCTTTCTGCCTTGTCAAGCTTTGCCAGGATACTGAAAATAAGAAAGAGATTCAAGCTTAACAGATGGAGTATATGGCAACGATAGTAGATGTTAAATGGAGAACACATGTTCAGACCTTTCTAATGCATCCCTTGTTGGATTTCCACCTCTGGTGTAGTCATAGGGACCATATTCTATAGCATTAGGCTGCAAACAGAATGCAAAAACCAAGGTCAGTGCCTGTGCTAAAGTAAAATTATGCAATACAACTAGCAGGAAAGATCCTTCCGAGACGCTAGTTGTATAAAATATCATGTAGCAGACTGAAGACATATCCCTGCAGTAAAATGAACATTTGCTGCAAACAGTTAATAGATTTAAACATATGCAAATGACTCGAAACATGAGAACTTATGTGTTTGTATATACAATCAAGTGTGCACATTCCTAATCACAAGCTCTGGCTTAATATTTTGACAGAAAAGGGCTAGATGGATTCATAGACAAAGACTGGGCATGCTCTAAGAACTCAACATACCTGCTTGTAAGTGGCAGTTTGGTATAGAGGTATACTCGTTGAATGAAAAGGATCACACTTTGCTTCAAAATTCATCAACAATGTTGATACACTTGGCTCTTTAATCTTCAAACCTGCAACAAGAGAAAATTACGTATGACTTGCATAAAAAATGTATACAAGTGTGTCTGTTTTGGTAATTGATATTAGTAACGGTTACCACTTTCACAGCATAACTCTTCCTCGAGTTCTGCAACACTATCAGCTAACGCTGATGCTTTCACATCCAATTCTTTGTCTCTGAGGCAATTCAGTTCAAATTTCTTACCAGACAGCAAGACTTTCCCATTACCATTGACAACCCTTCTGCATCCAAAACTACCTTGTGATATCCCACTCATACACCCCTGTGGATTCAACACAGTTCATACGAAAAAGATTAAAACATTAAAAGACCGATCGTCGAGAAACTTTCCTGGTTGATCGACATCCCATGATATAGTTTTATGACTTTATCAGATTGTCTTCAAATGTAAACAAAAACATATAAATCAGAATAAACACTGATCAAGAAAGATCAACAGCAAACAAAAACACAAAATTCGAATCATGTAATGCACACAAACAAAAAAAATAAAATTAAAAAAAAAATATTCAAACATATGAGAAATGGTCTTACATCCTCATTTGGAGCACAAGTTGAGAGGGGGGATTTGATAGGTAAACAAGAAGAGAAGGAAATAGCCAAAGACATTGTCATAAACTTTTATATAGTAGGAATTATAGGATTTATACGATGAATATCTGAAGAAGGTGATGAATATTGTATGTCTGCATACTCCTTGGTCTGATCCCATTATATAGGTAGGCTGCTGAGATCACTACAAATAAGGCCACCAATCTCACATAAACTCAAGATTTATTCAAATTCAATTTTTGATTTATACAAAAAGGAAAATTTTGATTCTTTCCTCTCTTTTTTTGTAGTTGGGGATTTTATATGTCTTTAGTCTTTATATAATAATTTCAATGAGTATATAGGATGTCAATTTATCTGGGTTGGGTTGTTGACACATCAGCCCCATCCTGTCAAGAACTCAACGAAGCTATCAGGAAAAAACAACAAAAACATTCTCGTCACTTGTCAACGCAAACTATTACTATAATATAATGCATTAAGTAGTAGTAGTTATTATGAATGTGAATCCTATGGCATATAATATTGTATGAGATGGCCATCACAAGTTTGCGAAAAATAGCGATATGATAGGGTGGATAGAGATTACAGCTACACATGATGATGAGTTGCAAACAGGTAGAAGAGATAGAGATCACCTGTTTATCATCACTGTTACATAACGTAATTCATCTTCTACTCCATATTATTGTTATCCTTTCGTTTATGTATATTCTAACACTAACCTTCAATTACTATGAGGCAACAAGAAATGTAGTAATATATTAGGGAACAAAAGTGTGTCGAAAATATGTGGCAGAAAGAAAAGTATACTGCAGTGGCTAAAGTTTTCAATAACAAATGAAACTTCATGGTAGCTGCCTTGCAAGTTGCAACTATAAACTTTGGCAAGGATTGTAAAGTCAACTAAACTAAATTCATAGTCAACCATACCGTTTCTATAATTACCCATTGAGACATTTGATCAAGAACACTCTGATCACTAGGCAGCCATCCTCAAATTAATGGCAACAACAACATTGCTAAATTCACAATCAACAACCTCAACTTCATCCTTACATTTCTCAATCTTCTCCTCCATTTCCATCTTTTCCGCGCTTTCTGCACTGTATTTCCTTTTCGCTACCACATTTCACAACACCTATCTCATTTCATACACCTATGTTATCTCCGCCGCATTCATTGCCATTCACCTCATCCTCTTGTTCTTCCACCACAACTTGCGGAATGTGAAGATTGCAGAGTGGATTGATCAGGCACATTGCAACACCGGTAGCGTATTTTGCTGCTTTTGATCTTCACTTCGTGCCTGAGAAAACGGTCAACGGTCTGTGGCTTGTGATCTGCCTTTGGATTGATGTGCATGCTCTGATTCAAATTACGAGGCCTGTTACTACAGTGAAGCATTTGCCAATTTTATATTGATGGCAATTACAGGTCGAGCTATGGATTTGTACGGCTTCACAAGTACATACTGGATGATCATGTTCTTTTGTTTTATGCTCAGATATCTGATGGAAATTTATGGTAACAAAATTTCTTCATCTTCCCGCAGTGTGGCGGTTGAAACGAGGGAGGTCACGGATTATTAAAGCATCACTTGTTATATGTTCAAAAAGGCTTAAAGTAATGAACTTGTGCACATCGATCATTATATATTTATTTCTTGTTTTATGTAAATTATTAACAATAAAGTAAAAAAGTTGTTTCAAAAAAAAACAATAAAGTAAAAAAGTTATTTATTTAAATATTATTCTCAATTTTTTTATTAAATGTTAATTTCTCTCTTCAATAATAATGAGATTCATGTTGCACATAAAACAATGAATTAAAATCAGTCATTTATATCTCATGTCACTTGTTCGAAAAATTGGAACAAATTCCGATATCTAATCTCAAACAATAAATATAAATTTATTTATAATTATTTGAAAAAGCCGGTCCCAAATTTTTAAATTTTGAAGAGATTTGATCTTCTATTTAATTTAAAATAATGTTAATGCTCCGGGACAAATTTAATATTTAGTTTACTCTTATAGCTTGCGTTTGTATTAATATGCTAAAAATTATTGACTTCTCTAAATTTTTCCCTACTTTTTTTTAGTTAAATATGAACGAGATATCTATTTTTGATTAAATATTTACGAGATACTTTAACCTATATTGATCTCAGTCACAAAATTATTTCATATCAAACCTAACAGAAACAACGTGACTGACTAACTTACCGACACATTCACACACAACAGCTATTCATGTTACTGTATTCCCAGGTAGGAGTAAAATTTAGCTCAAACATCCGCCAACAAATAATCCACCCATACAGTAAGTCGCGATCACTCTAATTTCATTCCTAAGAAGCTACAGCCTACAGAGCATATTCATATACTCCCTCCGTCCCCTTTTACATGTCTCCGTTTGATTTTTGACCAGTCAAATTGATTATATTTTGACTGAAATTTTACATATATCATATAATTCAAAAAATAATAAAAATGATATCATTAGAAAGTATATTTAGTGTATTTTAATATGCAACTTTTAGATTTTGAAAATAATGAAGAGATAATTTGTAATATTTAGTCAAAATTTGGTCAATTCAACTAGTCAAAAGTCAAATAGGGACATGTAAAAGGGGACGGAGTCACGGAGAAGTAACACATAGTTTTGAGTTCTGAATGATGGCTGGTCTTTCCGTAAAAAAAAAAAAAAAGAATGATGGCTGCTCTTATTAAAATAACTAATGCAAATTATTTCTTTTATTTATTTCCCTCTAGGTTTTATAACTAATGAGTAGTATATAGGATGTGGCATATAATATTGTGCGAGATGGGCATCACAATTTTGCGAAAAATAGCGATATGATAGGGTGGATAGAGATTATAGCTACACATGATGATGAGTTGCAAACAGCAAGAAGAGATAGAGATTACCAGTTTACGTACATGACTGCATCAGATGCAAACATTATTTATTATCATTGGTACATAACGTAATTTGTCTTCTACTCCAATTTAATTGTAGTAATTCTTTTGTTTATGTATGTTTTAAAACTCGACTTCAATTGCTGAGGCTCGAAGAAATGCTGTAATGTCGAAAATATGTAGCAGAAAATTGACTATCTGAGCATCTATTCGTGAAGCTTGACAGAGAAGTTTGGCATCTGTGTACTCTGCTATCTATTGCTCATTGTCCGAGTCTCCACATTGTCTGTGATTGTTTACGGGTTCAGTTATAAGAATCAAGTTGGTGGCTTTACCACAATTGATAAGAGAGCAGGGCACTCAGAAAAACAGAATGCAGTATTATGAAGAATCAGAAGCTATGACATCTTCCGGGCAAGTAGCCTAATTCCATGCCCATCAATGGAAAAATCATAGACAGGCAATGTCTCGGAAAGAAAGAAATGTCTTTTTAATAGCTTTTCCTCATTTCCTGTACCAGTGAAACGATAAATGATTATGCTCGTCTCATCAAAGCCCTTGATATGTTGGAATAGGGTTACTGATAATAACATCACTGGAATCGTATGATTGAGTCCTTATATCATTTGACTCGACTACACATAGAACAACTTCTATCAGATGTCAGAACACCGATTGCCTTTCAACGCGTCAAAAGACTTAGAAAAATATGAGCCAAAAAATCAAGCGATCTATATTTTTAGAATGCAGGGACTAATTACTCTTATAAAAGTCTTTAAATTTCATATTTCTTCTCTGCAAATCTCCCTCCCCCACAAACCCCCGCCTCATCCATCAATGATGTACTACTGCAATGGGTACAGTTTTCAACAAGAAATGAAACTTCATGGTTGCTGCCTTGCAAGTTGCAACTTACACACTATGGCAAGAATTCTTAAAGTCAACTAAACTAAATTCATAGTCAACCATACCGTTTCTATAATTACACATTGAGACATTTGATCAGGAGCACTCTGACTAGCTATAATTCTTATCCATCTTTTTCAATCCTCAAATCAATGGCAACAACAACATTGCTAAATGCTCAATCAACAACCTCATCTTCATCCTTACCTTTCAAAATCTTCTCCTCCATTTCCATCTTTTCCGCGCTTTCTGCACTATCTTTCCTCTCCGCTACCACATTTCACAACACCTATCTCACTTCATACACCTACATTATCTCCACCGCATTCATTGCAATTCACCTCATCCTCTTTCCCTTCCACCAGAGCTCGCGGAATGTGAAGGTACTACAAAGTGGATTGATCAAGCACATTGCAACACCGGCAGCATATTTTGTTGCTTTTGATCTTTACTTCGTGCCTGAGAAAACAGTCAACGGTCTGTGGCTTGTGATCTGCATTTGGATTGATGTGAATGCTCTGATTCAAATTACGAGGCCTGTCAAACTAGTGAAGCATTTGCCAAATTTTATATTGATGGTCATTACAGGTCGAGCTGTGGATTTGTATGGCTTCACAACTACGTACTGGATGATCATGTTCTTTTGTATAATGGTCATATCTCTGATGGACATTTATGGTAACAAAATTTCTTCGCCTTCCCGCAATGTCGTGGTTGAAACAAAGGTGGTCACGGAGTACTAAACTAACACTTGTTCATTCATTAATTAATAAAGGCTTAAATTAACGAACTTATGCCGATCATGATTATATTTATTTGTTGTTTTCATGTAAATTATTAATAGTAAAAAAATATTCAGTCAAAAAAAAATAGTAAAAAAATGTTACTTGCCTAAAAATTATTCTCAATTTTTTTTAATGAAATATTGATTGTTAAGTTCCACTTTAGTATTTCAGGTAACTAGTAATGTTGAAACTCGACATAAATCAACAAATTAAAATCAATTATTTATATATCATGTTATTAAAAAAAATCGGAACATAACCGATTATCTAGCGAAGTAGCGATTACCTGAACTATTTATAATTATTCAAGAAGCAGCCTGCTCTTAGTCCCAAATTTATCAATTTTTGAAGGGTCCAATTTTCTAATTAATTTAAAGTTTAAAATAATACTATCCTTTGAGGATAAACAATATTAATATTTAGCTCACTCTAACAGCATATATCAAATATTATCTGATGTTTGTATTTTTTTTATAATTAATTTTTAATAAATACATACTAGATATTTGTTTTTGATTAAATATTTACGATATATTTCAACTTATATTCATCTCAGTCACGCAATTATTTCATATCAAACATTACCGAAATAACGTGATTTATTCGTCGACACATTCACGCACACACAAGATAGCTGTTATTCCCAGGTAGGAGTAAAATTGAGCTCAAACATCCGCCAACAAATAATCCACCCATAATCCTCGATCACTCTAATTTCATTCCCAACAAGCTACAGGCCTACAGAGCATATTCCTAATTCATATTCATAGTTTTGTGTTCTGAATGATGGCAGTGCGTTGGAGTCTGACGTTGTGGCTGGGTAAGATGACGTGGGTGAGTTTGAGTACTTGGATTATATCTTGCTTGACTGTTGCTAATCAGATTGCTATCTCTATCCGCTCTGGCGAGATTGGTCCTTTCAATATCGGCTAATTCTGGTTGGTTACTGCTCTCCTCTCACTTCTTTCTTTTTTACTTTCTTGAATATTATAAATTATTTGGTTCCATATTTAATCTGTTTCGATTCTGGGCTTGTTGATGTAGTAGTTCTTTGATGCGTTGTTTTGTGTTAGTAATCCAAACATGAATTTTGGGCATTTTGTCATTATAGTAACTCAAAATTACAATTATTCGTGTACCTAATTAATATCTCCCCATAGATTACTCAACTTAAGATGGCTTGCTAGTTATCATTTCGCTTAAATCGTTTATTTTTCAAGATGATTCGTGTACCCCAATCAGTCTACTCAGCACCCTACTTGTCTGGAATAAGAGTAGGAAGGAACTTTGAATCATATTATTATATTGTTTGTGCGATTGTGGTTATGATAATTTTAATTAAAAATTGTTTTTTTGTTGGTTTCAAAAAAAAAAAATTGTTTTTTTGTTATTCCCTGTACAGAATTATAAAGTCAGCTATTTTAATATCCAATAACTAGCTATCAATTGGAATTGTAACATAGAGCTAATGAAGTTCTGATTCAAGCATGACTTTTTACTAAACATTGTAGGTCAAGTCCATTACATTAGCTATTAAAGAACAAGAACTTAGTAAGAACAATTGATTTTGGTCCTAATCTTCTTTCTTTTAAATTTTTCCGTGCACACAAAGACTCTATTATGTACATTAGGTGAAGGCCTATGATTTATGTAATGCTGCAAGAGATCCAAACAAGACAGCCAATCTGGACAAGAAGTCCAAACCAATACTTGCCCAAATACCAGGTTCATTTTCTATTAGAATAAGGATCCTGAGTTATACCTCAGGAAACTTTTTCAGGCAATAATTTAAACTGCTTTGTTTTAGCATATATTACATCAATTATCTAACTTCCAACGTTCCTAATTAAAAAACAAGGTGAATGAAAATATATATTGAACCGATGGGTGGTTTGACATTTTGACATAATTTAAAATGATTACTTTTGTGTTTTTAACATTTTAATTTAAAAAAATTATATTCACATTTAGTATAATCAAGGTGCCTATAGTGATATGTGCTATGAAATATTACTTTTGTTCAGTACTATAGGCACTGTAATATATATAATTACTTTGAAATACAATATAGACCCTACGGAATGTTAGTTTGTTTTATTTCTATACGAAAAGGCGATTTGGTAGACCATAGATAGTTAAGTTTTAGAATGACAGTGTTCTCATTGTACTCTTGAGGAGGTTTATCTCGGGATCGGTATTCTCATGTTATATAAGTTCAAGTTTAGGAAAATACAGAAATCATTCTGTCTAGTTTAGGAAAATACAGAACCATTCAGTTCCCGGTTTCCATCAATAAGTTTATGGCACCTGATCGACCCTGGACCAGCCTTTACCACATGTTATATTATTTATATATATGCATATTACTATTAAAATTGCTCATAAAGTCACAACTCTAAAGTCAAAGTTCGTATATTCTATTCATCTTCCTTCCTTCAATAAATTATCTTTATTAATTTCATTTCTTATTTATTGGTATAAATTATAACATAAGTAATTATACTTTCTCTGTAGTAAACAATATCTTTTCGAAGATGCAAACATTGAAGAACACACAAAACTCTTTGAACCTGCATCCCAAGTCTCATAACCCCTTGTCATTCTCAGATAAAATATCAAAGACTCCTTTTTTTAACCAAGAATTAGATCCGCACTCATGTCTTACAAAAATACCGAGAGTCACAGAACATAGTTACCATGTGATGCCATGTCCTCAAACAGACTAGATAGTTGAGCTATGCTTTCGCCTATGATGAAATTTTTTGGGCCTTCTCTATTTTCTTATAAGCTGTGTCCAAATTATACAAACTTATATATGGCCCATGCTGTAATTTGCCCCGACCCATGTAATTATAATAATAAGCAAAAGAATTAAGCGCCATATAAATACATATACAAACAGTCAGACACGCAAGGGGAAGCAATACAAACTTGATAATAAAAGGGAAATTCTTTTTAGTACCACCGTAGAATTGGCTTTTCTCTCTCGGGCCATTAGATATATGCTTTTCTCTCAGCAGTGCCTATGTGGCATTGTTTTCCAAAAAATAATACCCATGTAGGGTTAAAAATGGGGTGGAGAAAATGGGGAACCCGCCCCGACCTGTCCCGAATGGGGCAGATCCGCCCCGCTAATATGGGGAATGGGGTAGCGACGGGGAATGATTTTTTGCCCCGCCAAAATATGGGGCAAGTATGGTATTTGTTGAATCCCCGCGGGGATTCCCCGCCCCGCATATATTTAATATAAATAAATAATTATATTTAATATGATATATTCATTATATTTAATATTATTATTTTATAATACACAAAAGTATAATATACAATGTATAACATGTCTCTTTGATTTCTATTATATTTAATTTTTTGCTTTTAATATTCATGTCTGGTATTTTTTTATTAAATTCTGAAAAAAAAATTACTAAATATTAAAGTAATTATATAAAGTGTAATATTATAGCAGCGGGGCGAGGCGGGGCGATATTATATTAAATCCCCGATGGGGCGGGGATGGGGATTAAAAATAAATCCCCGCGGGGAATGGGGCGGGGACGGGGTAGGAAAAATATATATGGGGCGGGGCTGGGAAATGAAGTCCCCGCCCCGAACCCGCCCCATTTTTAACCCTATACCCATGCGGTTTTGTTTTTCAAGCAATAGTATCCCTCCGTCCATCCTAACATTAAAGAAACATTAAAATCAGATTCAAACCCTATTCTAGCGCCAATTCTGACAAATGATAGTATAAAAGAATGAAAAGAAATAGACGAAATTTTTAAAAAAAAACAAAACAAAAAAAAAGACAGGGACATAATTAAGTACAAACTGTTATGATGTTATTGCTAGACTATATTTTTTTAAAATCTAACTACAATTTGAACTAACAAATTAAAGACGGTTATAAAAAGACACCTGCCAGTAGTAAATCCTATTTAAAAACCTTAGCGATGTTGTCAAAATGTGTGGGTTGCTGTGTGTGATCGCAATAGATATGAATTTTTCCTTTTGGTGATACTTTAAAAGCTTTTGAACCAATCCTCTAATACCGTTATTTAAATGTTAATACTTGTTTGATGCTAAACAAGTGTATATATGCAATAATATCAAGTAAATGTTTTTTTTTTGTTTTTTTACTGTAATTTGTTAAAATTGGCGCCAAAATAAGGTTTGGATCTGATTGTAACGTTTGGATGAACAAAAGGGTATTATTGTTTGGATAACAAAACCACATTGATACCGAGAGAAACGAATAATGTAAGGGCACTAGAGAGAAAAGCCATTTCCATGGTAGTACTAAAGAGAATTTCCCGTGATAAAAAGATAATCTCAGTGGGAGTGGGGAGTGGAAAGAGTGTGAAGCATGAATAGAGCTAGAGCACTAACAAGAACTAGCTCACTGACAATAACAAGAACAAATAGTAAAACGTGAAACAAAAACAAGTCTGTCTTCTACTCTTCATATGTTATATGTTGGGGATTTTCATATGCTATATGTTTGTATTTATTATTTTTTAATTAATGTTAATTATTTCATAGTTATGCAGAGATATTTTTGTAAAGAAAGATGGATGATATAGTTATTCAAGAACCCCAATAAAAGAGTCAAGCAGTCCAAGTGTTTGTCCACGTGTTAAGATAATGAATTACTAATAAATCCGGCCAAACAAAAGAATATTTATGATTTGATGCTATGATCGAGAAATGACAAAAAGTTATTACTTGCAAAATGGACCGTTTAACCGGAGATGAGTATTCCATGGAAACAGTTTGGGGATATAAAATGTAGATTTATCTCCACTGGGTTCAACAACCACCCGAATTTTCTATGGAGATACAAAGCATGATGATTGGTTCCTGCAAAACTAAATGGATCTGGAACTTCGTCGAAATACGGTTGAAACCAGAAAGCATTTAATTCATCCACTGAATTGTTCATAAATTTATCTATGCTTCGCATTAGAATTGTAGATGAATGGTTAAATGATATATCAGTGACATATGTGGAGCTGAGTCATTTTTTGAACCATCAAGTCATAAGATATAATTTAAAGGTTTCAGAATATGAAACCTTGTAGAATAGCGTTGTAAGTTGCAATTGATTAAACAAACTTGCTTTTGATATAATATTTATATCTTCTATAATTATATATTAGTTGGAAAAAAAATAGTGTATTTTGGCCCTCTCTCACAAAACTTCCTAAATCATCCCAGGTCCGCTACTGTAGGTTATGAAATATGTCCTTTTTTGGTTAGTAGGATTGTGACAACTTATGATACTATTCTGTAGAGCTGTTTTTTGGGGGTTTAAGCTAGCATTTCTATGTTCTGTTCTGCTTCTATTATTTTCAGCCTCTTGTCTCACTTTCGTTTGCATAAACCCTGTCTTGGCTTCTGGGGGAGTCGAAGCAGGGAGCTGCAACTGCAGAGAACTAATTGCCCTCACTCTGTGTTTTCCTTTTTCCAATGTTACAATAAAAATGTATCAAAGTTTGTCACGAGTTCTACATTCTTACTAAAATGCATATAGATTTTCAAGCAGTGTACCCCAGTCCCTGTGGACCTTCTTTTTCTGGCTCCACAACTGAAGGAAGGGGATGCAAGTTTCCTTCTTACTTCAACATCTGTCCATTTTTTGTTTCCAGCAATTTTGGCGGTATGAGCTTTGTTATTTATCCCCAGGGTTGGTTTTACCAACTTGGTTATGTAATCTTGTACTTTTATGCTAACCAACTTGGTTATGTGATAGTACATGTGTAAACTACAATTTTTTTCTTAATTGCAAATTTTTCTAGATAGTGTTACAGGCTTCACATTATAATAATGCACGATAGGTATTACATGATTAAACTTTACACTTCTGCAGTCACTGGTTTTGTATATTATGAATATTTAGCTTTACGGGTTTGTGTTGCATCATATCTTTGCAAAGTGATTAACTGAGGAGATAATGTTTGTTTTCTGTATCCTACTCTAGTTAAGTTCAGTAGATAATGGATTCCGAGCCTTCTATGGATGCATGGCAGGAGAATGTATAGGAACCTCCGGAGATGGGCCTCGTCTGTCCTGGAACTAGCACATAAGCAAGTTGTATGGAATTGAGCTTGAAGTATATTAGCTAGAAAGATACATATATACTATTACTGTGTGATGTACATTCTGTATATAGGCTTGGAGTTGCAGTGCATCCAAAAAGTGTGACTGCACATCATGGATTAGTTGTAACACAGAATCAGTGAATAGTAAGATGATAATACAACAGAGTATTATGTCTTGAGCAGTATTTTAAATTCTTTTGTGTATACTTGTTTGATATTCTATTCCTTTGCATTATTAATGTAATATATGTACACCTTATACATCAATAATGTTTGCACAAGTGACCTTGTAATAGCGTAATCAGAGAGACCGGGATCTGGGCTAGGAAAAAATGAAAGAATAGTGGACCATCAAATTCAATATACGTCAATTTTAATCTGTTTGTTGGGGTACATATCCATATCAATATCTCATCACTTCCTTCAAAACTTAGCTGGGTTCATATTTGTATTACCTGGATCTTAGACTTTTTTTTGTAAGCAACTGTTTATGCTTGGACCTTGGACCTTTTCCTAAGCAAGTACTTTGTTGTTTGGGTCACAACTTCACAAGGCTTACTTGAATAAGATTAATTTTTTCATTACAGTATCATACACCTTTGAACAACACATTTATAAATTATCAAGTACAGATGCTGGAGGTATTCTCAGCGTATGTCTTGTATGGAATTTATTATTTTCATTCATAAATTGATATTTGACATTGGTCTTGTTTAGGGGGAAGCAGAAGAAAAAAATACATATTACATAATGTCTGTTTCAAAACAGGTTTGCTACACCACAATAAAATGTCCCCATATGACAGTGAATTATATATTTTTATGATAATCGGTATTAGACGATTAACATCCTGGTAATATAGGAATCAATAACAGAAGATATACATAAATTTAATAAAACAATAATAATACTAATGATTAGAATAGTTAATTATATTAACTTAATACTCTATTAAAAAAGTTAGATAAATAATATTTATTTCTTTTATTCTTTACATTATGTGGATAAGATGTATAGGTATCTTTCTTTGCTAATCTTCTATTGTATTTATCAAATATTATTTTGATAATATGATATTATATCTTTTATTAGTCAAATACTCTAATAGTAATGAAAATAAAAATGATTATTATATTATGTATAAGTATAATAATTTAAAGTTTAATAGTACTATCAATCCTTTCGATTAATTTTGGATTATCAATCGCTAGAAGGTAACCCAATTTTGAGATGTTTGACATTTATAAAACATGGCTCATAATTATTTATAATATATTTAATTTATAATTATATTTATTTAAATATATTGAGACTTTTTAAGTGTGGAATAAATTTTGATAACTAAAGATCTCAAAATTTTATTTAAATATATCACTATGCTCTCATAAATGATGATTGAATAATTCTAACTCGAAATTAACATCAAATGTTATGACTCGCTTAGTAGAAATTTTAAGGAATTATACAGATCTGCAATCTACTTAGACTTCGCCATCGTCTGTTTTGTTCTATTTATAGTTTTTTTTACCCAAATTAATCCTAATCGCATCTAGATAACATACTTTATTTTGAACAAAACTGATTAAATTGAAACTCAAGCTCGACAAAATAAGAATGATTATAATAATAATCGTATAAATTCACAATCAATCACCTTCTCAAAATTTATTACTATCACACTAACAGACAACAACCCATAAAGCTGCTTCTCCCTCTATGCCCTGCATTTAATTCCTCAATCTTCCCCTGCTTTTCCATTTTTCCTAATAATCCAATCTTTAAGAGTAGAGAGCATTTTTTTCCAGAACTCACAAATGGGTTGCTCTGCATCTCGTTCCAACACTCTTCTCACTTCACACAATGCAGACCACCAAGATAATACTACAAATAAGCCCACTAATCTTTCATCTTCTTCTTCTTCAAGCTCATCTTCTTTTTCAAACTCTGATTCTTTTTTTTACCAAAAGACCCCTATTTCAAGAACTATTTCCATGCCCACCCCACTGGTTCACCACCCTCCTCTTCGAAAAGGGGACACAAATCACTTGGTTTCACTCACTTCTACTACTTATGGGTCATTAGTTCTTGCTGACCCGGTACCCGACCCGGCTGACCCGGATTGTGACCCGTCTTCTTCTCCGGGCTCTGTTATCAACACTTGGGAGCTAATGGAAGGGCTAGATGAGTTGGATATTGATGGGCCTCAAAACCCAAAAGGGAATTCTGGTAGGAATGGTGAAATGGGTTTGTTTCCTGCCGGGTCGGACTTTTTGAATTCGTGTGAGGTGGTGGAGCATAAGGATTCTAAGCCATTGTGGAAGCATTTGTCTGAGGAATCAATGTTGGCTAAATTGGACCCGAATGTGGTTTCGAGTTATAGAAGAGCTTTGGTTTCGAGGCAATTGGGTTATTCTAAAGATTCAAGCTTTACTAAAGACTCAAGTTTTATTAAAGATTCAAGCTTTACTAAAGACTTGAGTTTCACTAAAAATTCAAGCTTTAAAGAAATTATAGAAGTAGATGTGAAACCAGCTAGATTAGTAGTGAGCAAGTCATTGTTATATTTATCTGGTTGTGAAGATAAAATTGTGTTGTATTTTACTAGTCTAAGAGGAATTAGAAAGACTTATGAAGATTGTTGTCAAGTAAGAATGATTTTGAAGGGCTTTAAGGTATTTGTAGATGAAAGGGATATTTCGATGGATTCGGAATATAAGAAGGAATTGGAAAATTTGTTTGATGGCAAGAAGGGGTTTGGCTTGCCTAAAGTGTTTATTCGGGGGAAGTGCATTGGTGGTGCTGAGGAGATTAAGCAACTTCATGAAGATGGTGAATTGGGAAAACTTCTGGAAGGTTTTCCGGTTAAGGATCCAGGGTTGGTTTGTGATGGCTGTGGGGATGCAAGGTTTGTATTATGTCCTGATTGTAATGGCAGTCGAAAGGTGTTTGAAGAAAACGGAGAATTGAGAAGATGCCCAGGTTGCAATGAGAATGGATTGATTCGATGCCCAGGTTGCTGTTCTTGACTACTACTTTCTAAGTAGTGAGATGCATACCTTTAGGTAATTGTTACCATGAAATTGAAAAATCTAATATCAGCATTGCACTGTATATTAATTGTTGTAGGTTTGTTTGAGTAATTAGATGTATTTGTTTGTGTTCATTATGTCCCGGTGAACAACTTAAAAAAATTATATACAAATTATATTAATAACGGGAAGAGCAGTCTCTTGTTGCCTTTTTTAATGTTGGAATACCATTTTGGGATATGCTCTGCATTATCTGTGTGTGTGTGTGTGTGTGTGTGTGTGTGTGTGTATATGGTGATGTTATGATTCCGACGTCAATAGATGTCCGTCTTCAAGAGGATGGTTTTGTCATCCATAAGGGATAGGCGGCTAGCGGCACAACTGGTTGCTTGCCCATGCCTTTTATCTTGGTGTACTCTTTCACTATATATACTTCATTGGTACATCTATTACTACATATAATATAATGAAATCATTTTAAACTTCTTCTATATTTAGGAATATTATCACATTGTGAATGTTTTCTTGTTGGATTACGTTTCATTTAGGCAGATAGTTATTCACAAAATTGATCATGCATGTACATACTTGTTGAACTGAAGTTTCAAGGTGTTTCAGTAAAGACACGTATAATGTACTTAACATTATTTATATCTGTAATGTTGTGTCTTGTGAACATGCTGCTGTTCCTTTATACTCAAATAATAGAAGCTTTCGAAGATATCCAGTTCAGACAATTTTTGATTATGTGTGTAATGTTGTGACTTGTGAACATGCTGGTGCAGCAAAGCCACCCACAGAAAGAAGTTTCTACTATCGCTTTGTATCCTGGGGGCATGGGGGCATTGTAGCATACTGATACTTTTTTTTTTTTTTTTGGACGAAAGATACTTCTTTTAGTATAGGTGTATGAGCGGGTTTCTAAGCCTTTGTGATTAATAATGCCAAATATTTATTTTTAATTATACTATTGTTTCTTGGAGACTTGCATTTGAATTTGAATCGATAGAAATGTTAATCCTGCAACAAAGACAGTGCTCGGAGGCTTGCATATGGGAATTAATTGGAGATGTAGATGTGTCTCTTTTAAGCCTGCAATTTCTTTTTTTATAATCTTGGGAAGCATTCAGTCTGGCACTTTTATACATCAGGCCTGTTATAATTACCTGGTCACTCTGTACATTGGTTTTGGGTGCTCATTATGTATGGGTTTACAAATTAATTGAGGGTAGTGGGAATGCCTGGGACTGTGGTCAGAGATTCGGTGTTTCCATTACAGCTTATGTATTTTATTGCTATAGATTTCATTGATTTACTACCAGGGTTTTGGAGAGGGAAATGAATGAGTGATGTACATATTTCAAGTGGGTGTGTTTAGGACTTATAAGTCTAGCTTCAGGATTATAAATTAGGAGCACTTATTCGTATCGTTTCGTTTGTGTAATAAGGCAAGAAGCACCTATAAAAAGCTAGGAATGCTAGCTTTTGTTTCAGGGCTTCCACTTATTTTCCAAACACTTTAATCACTTATAAGTCTTATCTTGCTTTTAACTCCTACTCTACTTATTTATTTTAAGCAAGAAACACTTCTTTTAAGCTCGCCCAAACGACCCCTAAGTATAGTTCGTCTTTTCTGGACAAATTTCAAGTAGTATGTGTTATGGTCGTATAATTAAATTAATTTTTGTTAAAAATATAAATCATCAATCAAGGTGAAGTGTGGGGGTTGAGGTGTGCCTCTCTGACAGCTCCGCTATATTTTTCAAATTTTCAGGAACTTCTAAATTATAAATGTCAAAAAAGATTACTTTTTAGTTTGATATATTAGAAGAATATTTCAAAATTATCTTTTCTGATTTTGAGATTATTGGAAGGAAGTTTCAATTAGTTTCGAATATATTGGAAGAAAATTTCAGAACTACCTTTTTTGATTTTGAAATTATTGAAAGAAAATTTCAAGTTGTTAATATTAAAAAAATTTCCAAATGATAGAATAGATTTTGATATTTGAATTTTAAAATCACATATAAAAATGGTCTTTTATTATTTTAAATTTTTTGGAAAAAAGTTAATACCATATTAAAAAAAGTCACAATTATCTTTTCAGTTTCAAACTTATTAAAACAGTTATTTTTAAATAGTAGTAAAGACAATATTGAAGCATATTTAATAAAAAGAAGTTTCCGATTAAGAATAACTATTAAGTATGAAATTATTAGAAATAATTGAAGACTTAGTTATATACTTATATTCATGTGTAGTTAATGTAATTTTAACAATGACAACAATATTAAGACATCACATTCAATATTTATTAGATTTTTCTCATAAATACTCGAGTCCAAGACATTTTTTACAAAAATATTATATCTTTTTCAAATATTTTGTAAAATATCAAAATTTTGAAATATTTGCAAATATAATGTATGCAACCCGTTGCAATCACATGCAACTATACTTTCAATATTTATTATTTTGAATGAAATGGTTCTATTGTAAAACCAGTTTAGATATTATGATTATTTTTAAAATCTTTTAGAGGAAATATGATATTTTTTAATTGGGGAATTATCTTGTATATTGTTTTTTCAATCTTATTTTCAAAAATACTACCTTATCCAATCTTATTTTCAAATCTCTAAAATATTTTCAAAAATACTATCTTTTTGAAAATATTTTCCAAAAATATGGTGGTTGCATATGCAACCATATATGCAACTGAATTCCTGATTTCGAGTTCCAGTTTTCAAATGTCATTTTCGACCTCATATTTGGAATCCATACATATATATATATATATATGCATATATATATATGGTTGTATATATAGTTGCATATGGTTGTATTCAGTTGCATATGGTTGCATTCAGTTGATTCTATTGCAATCTAATGGCCCCGCCAGGGGCACCCATACTTCAGTTGGAACTTACAGTTTTCAGTTGTATTTAGTTGCATATGAGGTTGCATTTAGTTGCATATGAGGTTGCATTCAGTTGATTCCATTGCAATCTAATGGCCCCGCCAGGGGCACCCATACTTCAGTTGGAACTTATAGTTTTCAGTTGCATTTAGTTGCATATGAGGTTGCGTGCAACCTCATATGCAACCTCATATGCAACGGAAAACTGTAAGTTGCAACTGATGTATGGGTACCCCTGGCGGGGCCATTAGATTACAATAGGATCAAATGAATACAACCCATATGCAACCACAGTATTTTTGAAAATATTTTAGAGAAGGTAGTATTTTTGAAAATAAGATTGGATAAAGTAGTATTTTTGGAAATAAGATTGAAAACATGATTATTAATAAAAAAACTCCTTTTTAATTTACTAATTAACATATATGTTGTGTGTATATATAAATATTTTTCACTCAGATTGTATATAAAGGAGTTTTCCATGAGTTGTAACTCATGTGTTTTATGTATATTATTTACAATAATTTAACTGTAGTGTATAAATAAAAATTATTTAAATATAAGAAATTTAGCATAACCATAAATTATTTTATATGAAATTTTATCATAGTTATATGATATTTTAAAATTTATCAGATAATATAAAGTTTTAAATCGTAAATAACATATAACTTGATTTTTAATAGAAACAAAATAATCCTCTTCAATGAAAAATAAAATACAAAAATAACCAGCTCAAAGGGAGTCCAGAGCTGAGTCAATTGACTCAACCTCGGCCCCACACCCCTGTTGAACACATCTTTTTAAAGACTCTTCATTCACAAGGAGAGTGAACACAGTACTTAGACACATAAACACAACAAAAATGGAGATGCAAATTGACGGCGGCGAAGCACCACAAAAGTCATGTCTGACCAGCTTCACAGACCAAGGAAGCTTAGAGAGTCACCGTTACTATCTTTCCAGGCGCACAGTTCTCGAGATGCTCCGTGACAGAGGATACTCTGTTCCTGATTCTGAAATTGAGCTCTCTCTTCGTGAATTTCGAGGCATTTATGGTGATTCCCCTGATACTTCTCGCCTTCGTATCTCCGCTACTCATCAGACCAACCCTTCTAAAAAGGTGCGGGTTTATTGGGATTTGTTGTTAAAGATTGAATCTTTTTTGGATTTTGATTGACCCCTTTTGTGCATGCAATGAATTTGTGTTTGTAATTGTGATTTTGACACGTTTTCCTTATTTTGTGGGTAATTGTTGCCATTTTGATTTAGTTTTCACTCTTCATTGTTATTTATTGGTAAATCTGAATCTTTTTTGGATTGTAATGACCCCTTTTAATGCATGCAATGAATTGTGTTTAGTATTTTTGATATTGACCTGTTTTTCGTACTTTGTGGGTTTAGGGTTTTGATTTTTTTTTTAGGGGGTGGGGAGAGAGGGGGGGGGGGGGGGGGGGGGGATTGTTCCCTTCTTGATTGGATATGTGTCTCAGCATTGTTATTCGTTGGTAAAGTTTGAATCTTTGTTGGATTTGCTCTGACCCCTTTTTGCATTGCTCTAGTTATGTTTGTAATCTATGTTTGATCTGTTTGGTCTACTTGTGTGTGAGCTTTTGGTTATTAAGGGTCTGTTTGGGAGTGCTGTTAAAAATTGCTGGTAAAATAAGTGTTGTTGTAGAAATCAGATAATTGTTTGGTAATTTTTTGATATTTACTTATTTTGAGTTATAATATAAAAAATAATAATGTTTTTGGTGAGGTTTTATAATGAAATCTATAACAGCATTCTGCAAAAGCTGAAAAGCAGCTTTTTCCAAAAGCATGGGAGGACCTGCTTTTTCTAACCGCAGCTTTTCAGCTAAAAGCTGCTGTTCGGAAAAGCTGCTTTTCGATTTATCAAACAGTTTTTCACCTGCTTTTCAGCAAAAAGCTGTTGTTGCTGTCTGCAACAGCAACCCCAAACAGTACCTAAAGGCGGGGAAAACTATTAAGATTTTGGTTGGATTGTGACTACTTGCTGTAGTTAAGATTTTAACTTCTAGAATAAATTCAGCGTACTGGTGTTTCTGTTTTTGGTGTCCATAATTTTGTTGTTTACTGTTTCAGTGCTACTGCATTACTATATTAGGCTTGTACAGTATATATTTGCCTGAAACATATGAAAGGTATTAATGTATTATATTGTAAATTTTGTAATTACATAAATGTGCCTTGAGTTTTTAATGTGCCATTTAAATTTGGATTACGGTCATTCTTATTTTGGACACATTCTTCCTTGTGTCTTTTGCATTTTGATGTGTTTTTTAATTTTTTCTGTAAGTTAAAACATCAATGCTGACTAAGGTATGCATACACCATACCCTTACAACTTTCAAGATCCTGCTTCCTGGTGAGATGCATGGATTTTTTTGGATTTGGTTTTGGTTGTCATGGTTGATGTGCTCTCTGATTTAAGATGGTTTGATTGATTATAATATGCCTGACTTGGGCTTCTTATGTGCTTCTTATGTACTGGTATACTATGCTCTGTCTTAATGTTTTTTGTGATGTCAACTGCAGATATTAGTAGTTTTCTGTGACCAGGGAATCGTTAAAGTGAGTCAAGTCCGTAGCATTGCAGGGCAGATAACAAACAAGGAGTCATTGAGTCGGTTGATTGTAGTAATACAGAATAGAATAACAGACCAGGCAATGAAAACTTGGGATTTGTTTTCCTTCAAAGTTGAAATATTTCAAGTAAGTCTTCTAATCTTGTTCTGATTTGCATTTCTCAGCTCTCCTCCAATGCTATATTCTTAATTTCTTGGTGGAAAGAATCCTTTGTTAAAGTGTTTCTCTAATGGAAGAGGCCTGATTTGCTAAAGTTTACAGTTTACACAATACATATCATATGGTATCACCCGTTGTTTATTCTTTCAACACTGGACAAAGAAAGTAATAGTAGTAGTAATATAGGACCACATTGCACATTTAACTTCCAGATTTAGTTGTCTTTTCTGATATTTGTGTGAACTTCAGACAACTCATCAATGTTCAATGGTTCCAATTCTAACTCCCTGCACATACCATATATTTTGTATTGTGGTGAAGAAGCAGAGATATGATTAGCTAAAATTTGAATGATCTACAAAGCATATCTCTTTATAAATATCATGATTTCTGACATAAAGCTTATTAGAGTTCTGCACTTCTGTTCTTTCTATTTCATCTTACTGCGCTTTAGGTGGTTATGCATTTTCTTTGATATTCTCTTTCCCTGCAGTCCTTGAGATCTCTGGTCTTTTAAACCAAGCTAAATTTGATATTTTTAATGCTTGCAAGGTTTTTTTAAAACATTCTATATAGTATCGACTTATAACCTTCTTGGGTATTTCTTATTACTCCACTTTGATGTAGAGTGTACATGTGGTCGTAATTTTCTTACTTTCCACCACAGTCTTGGAGTTTAATACAATTCATCCTGCTTTGTTATATTTACAGATTACCGACTTACTTGTTAATATCACAAAGCATGAGCTAAAGCCAAAGCATCGGGTGCTAACAAATGAAGAGAAAGAGGCGCTCCTAAAGAAGTACAGTGTGGACGAAAAGCAGGTTAAAATTAAATCATAATAACTAATTACTGAGATGAAGTTTTGTGTTTTTTTCCCTGCATAAATTTGAGATGAAGAATTTGTTACCTAAGCTTTTGTGTTGTCAATCGATCTGATCAAGTTTTAATCGTTGATCTTTACAGCTTCCTCGTATAACAGTAAAAGATGCTATTGCCCGATATTATGCGCTTGAGAAGGGGCAGGTGTTGGAAATAACATACAATGGCGAGATTACTGAGTTTTATGTTACTTATCGATGTGTTTGGTGATGTCCAGGTGTGTAATGTATTGTCGTAGGTATCATCCCTTTGTAAGGTTAGGAGTTGTGTCAGTTTCTGTTCTGAATGCAAAGGGGGTAATTTGGTTTCTATGCCGTTTCTTTGGGAACTTTAAATGTTGTTTTTAAACTGTGCTAGATACTTGTGTTGTTTAAGACGCAAGTGGAGTTGCACTTGTAATTGTAGAGTTGGTGCACTGAAAAATTTGAAGGTTTTCTGTAATTTGGCATTTCAAATTTCATTAATCTTTTTGATTTCATAGCCTTCAGTCCTTCACCAATCATATCCAAAAGTAGGGTCTTCATGGCTCAGAAAACTAACTGCTGATAGAGTTTCTCAATTTGACATCTACCAATTTTAAATCCAATGAATTGTTGAATTTGGATTGTGCACATGATTCATACGTGCTTCAAAGACATATACTTTTATATTTTTTCTTAATTATGATTATTTGAACATATTGACAATTTTGTCTATCAATCATCGAAACAAATTCACTTTTATAACTATCTATAATTATGAGTATTTGAATATATTAACAATATTTACTACCGATCAAAAATGTGTTAAAAATATTATTAAATAGAGAGAAAATAGTCGCTATTGATAATTTAGGAATTAGGAATATTAATGATTTTGGTGACATGCTCTAATCTCTCAAATAAAATCAGCTGGAATATTGTTTGTTCCCTCATTTTACCATTTTTCATAAATAAATAAATAAAATATAAGAAAAAAACTTGTTTGGTGATTAACTTTAAAGCTTGCTTCGTTTCCAATTTCAAATCAAAACAGTCCAATTAAACAGACACACCCCCATGGCCGATCTCCCGCCGGCGTCCGACCCGACCCGAATAGCAGAAGTAAAAGCATGGCTCGCCTCTCAATTCGACGCAGTGGGTAAAGATGTACCCGAGTTCGAATATACCCCTCGTGCCGTTGCTTATTTACACAATCTTGCCACTCTCTCTCAATCCAAAACTCACGCTTCTTCAATCGTTGCCAATGATTTTCGCATCAAAGCTTCCGAGTATCGATCCCAAGGTCAATACTTTTTATGTTTTTTTCCAGTAATTTATGTTAGCCCTGATCTTTCTTTTTAGGAGTGATGATACTAGTTTTAATTATGGTGTAACATAAGGTGATTTATATGATTGTACATTTTGGTTAGTTTCGATATTTAAATATGTGGGTTGGTTTTGTTTTTGTTTTTTTTTCTTTGTAACTTTGTAGCTGCGAGAATTAGGGAGATACTTGAGAATGCTGGATTAGCGCAAGAGAGTTTACAGGCGAATGTTGTGTCATCAGCTCAAGTGCTTGCTAATGTTGCGAATTTGTTGAATATTAGAGATACCGAGTTGAGTAGGTTAGAAAAATATACTCTTTGGCCTTTTGTAGTATTTGTGTTTTCTATGGTGGCTGTTTTAACTTAGGTTGTGGATGGTTAGTTTTCTTGTAGCAATGGGGGATATATCTTTAAGAAAGACTGGAGTTGAGGAGAAGAGGGCTAAAGTACAGAAAGAGTTTAAGGTTCTTCTTGATTTTACGCGGAAGGCGATTGCAAGGTTGACATATTTAAAAAGGTAAATTTATGGAAGCATTTTATGGATATTTTAGTAAGTATAAGATGCTTAAGCTTAATTTGGATTAATCGCTTCTGTAATTCTGTTTTTTATTCTTCTGTTTTGCTAGTATACATTTCATTGCCAAGAGGACTTAATATATTAATTCATTCTCTATATTTAATTTGTGTTGGCAGAACACTTGCACAGCTGGAAGATGATGTAGCTCCTTGTGAGGCTCAAATGGAGAACTGGAACACTAACTTGCGTGTCATTGCATCGAAAGAGCAGCAGTACCTGCAACAGCATGCCAACTACAAGGTATTGTTAATTTAAGATATTAATTGTAGTTAATTTTGAACTTTTTGAAGGTCAGAAGGTCTTTCTTATAAGCATGCAACAACTCGAATATGCATCTATCTTGGCTGGATTTGACAATCTGAGACTTGAACTTTATTATAATTCTGCAAGACCTTTAATTTGATCAATAAGTTGATCAGCGTACCTATATAACTTGGCTTTGGCAAACTATGAGTTGTATCGTAAACTTATATCTGGATCATGTCATGCCTTCAATGTATGACAAAGCTGTTTTTGTATATTTTTGGTGTTTTCTGAGTTTATGAACTGAAATAGCAGGAAATCAAGTAATAGAGCAGTAGATTATAGCTAGGCAGAGGTGAATTAGGGCAGAGAGATGGAGAATTGAGAGAGAAAAGAGAGAGAGAGATCAGATCAGGAGAGAGAGACAGAGTTTAGAGAGAGAAAGAGAGGGAAAATCAGTTAGAGAAGAGAGAGAGTAACTTGGAAAGGAAGTTTTGTATTTCATAATATGCATATTCACAGCACACAAGTCTATTTATAGCTAGCACAGAATAGAATGACTAAAAGACATTCTTGCCCTGCACTTGTACTTATATACTAATACTTCCTATAGGCTTTGCCTGACAGATCATCATTAATCTTAAAACATGTTTGCTTTAAGATATATTTTTTTGTTACTCAAAGCCTTTTTCAATTAAATTTTAAGTAAAAGTAAACTTCTTATGTTAAATTCATTAACCATGTTTTAAGTTCATGCTTGCATACGTTTTTGGTTATAAAGCCTTCACCAGCACGAACAAATGAAAGATGTAGCTTAAGTCTACTGCATACTTTTTTTTTGTTGTTAATTTTAGGCTTTTAGCTTAGAGTACAAATTATAGAAGATTACCTAACAAACCAATTTTTTAACTCATTTTTTCTATTTAAATATAATATGGGCAACATAAAGAAAGCCCAAACAGGCCCTTGGTGTACTACCATCATTAGGCTCATAGTTATTGTTAGGCTCTCCTTATTTGTTCTTTATTGGTCTGTATACTTTGTATTTCTTTTTCCTTTTTCCACCAAATTCTTAAGAGTTGGACTTGCATGGTGGTGAGGGTGCGGCATGCAAAATATTTGTCCAATTCTTTTTTCCTAAAAGCATTTGTTAATTATAAATTACAAATACAAGAAGTTTGACTGATTTGCTCTACCTTTTATTACCATAAAAATAGAAGAGTATTCGATTGGATATAAATCAAGAGATGCAACTTTTTTCACCTAAAAGATTTGGCTCCCGCTCAGAAATATTAGAATTACAAGCTCCACACTTTTGCGAGCCCACTGTTGCACTATTACCAACAGGACAAAGGGATGAATGTGCAGTTTTTGATATTTTTCTTTGGGTATTGGTTCTGCTGTGAACAAATTATGGTGTGCGACTATTGTGCTATCATTCTTCAAAGCGATTGACTATTGACTGCAAATGACTTCATCACATGTGATATAAACAAAGTGTATATATGGAAGCTCTATATCTGTGTGAATTCTTGTGAACCTTCTTGCAAATAATCGAAGTTCACTAATCAAGGCAATCGGAAATCCTTAAGATTATACAATGCTTCAATAGAAGATGCCATATACTGATGAACAAGTGATGTATTCTTTTTATCTCAAGTGAAATAAATGGTGGAGTAGATATGGTACGAATTACAAATATAAAAATTTAAAAGCAGAAAGATTATACTGATGTGGATCATTCAGAAGTTCAAAGATAGTTATGTCTATGGGTTGTTTGCCTGTTATTACTCCCTCTGTCCCATTTAATTGTATACGTTTCTTTTCAACTGCTCGACACGCATTTCAATGCTCTTATAAAATATAGTTCCGTAACTTATTTTTGAGATTTTCTTTTTCTGAATAAAAATATAACATCCAAATTTTAATTCAGAAAAAAAAAATTTAAAAAATAAACTACACAACTACACTTTACCGGAGCATTAAAGTCCGTGCCGCGTCCCCGTCCCCCAATGTATACTACTCAGGGGGACGGAGGGAGTATTATTTACTGGGTTCTGATGAATGAATATATTTCTTCAAGCGGTTAAATTGCTTTTTCCCTTGAACAAACATGGATGGGTTCTTTTTTGCTTGCGCAGAAACTGTATATTCAGAACTATATTATCATATACATATTATATATATATGCACTTTTTACTCTTTTTTTTTGTGGAGTTTTTGCTGACCATATTACTTTCACTTTGAACAAGGCGATGCTCAATCGAAGGGGTTACACCCCCGATATAAGTCACGGAGTGTTGGTTCAGATGGCAGAGCATAGGAAGGAGTTGGAGAAGACGACGAAGCCAATCATGGATACACTGCGAAGCTACCAAGACTTGCCTCCTGTAATTTCATAACTAACCCCCACCCCGCCCCAAATCTCTTTTTTCTTTCTCTCTTGCACGGCAGAACAATATGAGTTTGTCTTTTTTTATTTTGCAGGATAAAGCTTTGGCTGCATTGGCAATTGAGGATAAAAAGAGGCAATATGCAGCTGCTGAGAAGTATCTTGAAGATGTATTGCAGTCAGCACTTGCCACTTCAGAGTAATGTGCTAGTGGTTGACACTGTAAGTTTTGTGGTTAAACCTCCTGTACATACCACCTTCAAGCCATTATGGTTAATTTATTGGGCCAGCTGGCTGGTGGTAATTGATGCTTTTTATGTAGTATTGTTTGGTTTTTCTTTGTATCAAAGTGAAGAAAATATATGAATGTTTGAAAATATTGATCCAGTTCTGTGAAGCTTGTAGTTCTAGTTTCAAAGCCAATGAAACTGTTATGTTAATTATTGTTACAAACGTGCGAGTTTTACTTTTACTGCTTCATGATACATGGTCTTTTTCTTTTCCCAAATTAACCGAAGCTCTCTATGTAGCAAAGATATCTACATATTTATTACACAGAAACAGAAGAGAATTCAACAGAAAAGAAAGCTTGTTTTATTTTTTTCAGTTTTTGTGCCTAACCTTCAACTGTCAAGACTTCCCACTTTACCAATCCTTAAATGAACAGGAAACACCACGATTTTGCTTTCTGTTCCATCTTGGTTCCAAGCTCTAGTAAACTCTTCAAGTACTCTGTCATTTAAAAGCTCAACACCTTTATCTTTAGCCGTCTGATATGAGGACCATGACCTGAGGTACATAAAATATTCATCCAGGCTCATCAAGCTCTCTGTCTTGAACTGAAATGGACCTGTATCATCCAACCCATCCACAGGCTCGAAAGGGAACTCAATGCTTCTATACTCATTATCCACCTTCTTACGCGCTGGATCCCAGTAAGGTTCAACATCAACAGCGTAGTACGGTTTGAAGACAGCATCGACGGCCTCATTAACCTGTGGCACAGTGTAACACCAAGCTGCAATGACTCCATGAGGCTTTTTAAGCACATACTTAACCTGTTGATAGAAACCCAGATTGTCAAACCAATGGAGAGCTTGAGCTACAGTCACCAAGTCCACCGTTGATTTTGCTGCGATGTGGCTGTCTAAATAAGCCACGGAGAGGTCTGCTGGTGTGCATTTGTATTCAACATTTGGAAGCTTAGGCGCCAATTCTATCTGCTTCGGGCTAGTGTCTGTCCCGATCACTTTCTTGTAAATCTCAGCTAACTGCAAAAATGATCATATAGAATACAAATATCCGACAAGAACATGCTGATCAAAGTGAACACGAAAACTGTAACACGTAATATGTGAACTTACAGATGTAGCAGCCTGGCCGCTGCCTGTGCCGACATCCCAGACAAGGTCATGAGAAGGTGTCTTGGAGGCTATGAACTGAAACAGTTGCTGAGGATAGTTTGGTCTAGTCGCCAAGTATTGCTTGGCTTGTTTAATGAACAACTCTGCCATCTCTTTTGTCTTGGATATTGATGTCTCTTGCGCTTAATTTCTTAACAAACAGATCATGTGCAGATCAAAACCAAGACCCATGGCTCCTTTTTATAGGAATATAATTGTGTGGGTGTTAACCTGCCCGCTTACATCTGGGTCCGTTCGTTAAGTCTAAAAGAAGCCCGTGTGGATTATAATTATAATTAATAATTAATAATTAATAAATGGACTATGATTTATAATCTATAAACGTGGGTATAATGTAATTAATAAATGATTTAAGTATTTTGATAATTTTATTTCTAATGTTTGATAAAAAAAAATTTGAAATTTAATGTTTGATAATTAGAATGTTAGAAAGAAAATAGGAAATAAATAGAAATTGTAAAAAATGAAGGTAATTTTTTAAATTTTTAACTTTTCTTTCCTGAAAATTTTAAAATTAGACTTTTGTTTGTTTTTTGCATAATTTGTACAAACTCGTCAAGAAAATGAAAGATAATTTTTTATTAGAAAAAGAGTAAAAAAACTGTTTTTCCTTACAAGTGGAATGTATTTGCAAATGCACGAGTATGACGATTGTGTGGCTCTTGTGACAAGTACATGCATTTGTAGAAACGTGGAGTATATTACTATCGCCAGTGGGGCTTAAAAAATTTCAAATCAAGAGTCTCGACAAGATGCAAAATGGAAATCTACTTGCTTGCTGCTTCATATGATATAAGACAAAAGCAAATTTGATTTCAAAATCTCCAATTCAAACAACCATTCAATGTGTGATAACTATTATTAAAAAAGAACAAATCTTTTGGCAGAAAAAAAAAACAAATCTTGAAATTATCACTAGAATATTTGCAATCATATATAACAGTTATTTATTAAAAATGGTTATAAAATATATTTATTATTTTATTATATTAACGGGTGATGTGTAATCTTCCTACAATTCTCGTAGATTATGTAAATATTAAATATGTTAATATCACGGGAATGACTAAATTTTATTAAAAAACACTTAAGCTTGGAATGAGGATAGGGCCTTTATTAGATATTTTTAAAATAATGTTCTCTAATTTTTATTTTTATTTTTGAAATAATGGTCTCAAAAGAAATTCTAGATCAAAAAAATATTTGTTTTTATTCATTTTCTCTTAATATTCAACTTAAAAGTTGTGTTTAGAACCGAAAACCCACTTTAGAGTAACGCTTCAAAAAAATATTTATTTTTGAAAAAATGAATTGATATAATATTAGTTTTAAATTTTAGAAAGTCGTGTTAATATTACGTTTTAAAGTGATATTCAAAAATTTTCCTAAAATATAATATTTAGAACATTTTTTTTATTGAACATAATTTTTAAAATTATGAGATAAAATATAACACAAATTTGGAATCAAAAAGTTTTTAAACATTCATAAATATTATTTGTCATATCATTTCTCCAATTCCAATCTAATGCCATCATAAGGGTGAAGATGTCATTGGAACATGAAAAAACAGTCATTTTTTTAAGGATTAAATAGTCGTATTTTTACTTTGTTCTTTGTTTCATAATCAGACTGTAGTTGACAGTTCGGGAGTTTGTCCCGGCTAGATTTGCGCTTCGTGTCAATAAAATTTTTTGTTTGTCAAAAAATAAAATATTCGTATTTTAACTAGCCAACAATATTTTATTGTGAATCAGCAATAAAATTATTCGGGGAAAAAGAGGATTATTTATTCTTGTAATCATAATTAAATTACACTAAGCTGTTATATATAATCCTCTGTTTTGTTTAGGCACGGAACTGCCACCGCGTTTAGTTAGTAGGGCTCAAGATAAACCCCCGCCCCGTTGAGGTTTTTGATTTTCCGAACAAAACGCAGGTAGTAGTTTCATAACCCTAATGACCCCGATAATGTCGGCGACTTCTCCGATTCCGATTCCGACTGATACATGGAAGCTAGGCTTCATCGGAGCCGGCAAAATGGCCGAGAGTATTGCCAAAGGCGTTGTTCAATCGGGTCTCCTACCCGCTGCCAGGATCCGAACCGCTCATCTTGGCTCCGCTCGCCGTACCGCTTTTCAATCCTTCGGCGTCACCGTTGTCGATCACAATGATCAGGTCTCTCCTCTGCATATCCCATTCTTAATACACACATTAATTTTATTTTATTTTCAATTTGATGTTATGTGTCTTTCTTTATTAATCTACAGAAATTTTGTATATTGTTTTCGAGTTTCAAATCCTGATACGGATTAATAAATGTTCAGGTTCTTGATTATTGTTGAGCTTTTTTTTTTCTTAATCAAATTTCTTGTGAAAATGAGTTAGTTAACCGGTTCCTGGCTGTATGTATCTTACTAATATGAAAAAGCCAAAGTTGTGTTCTACTGTGATAATGAGCTTTTAGAAAGAAAAAAAAAAAATCCTCAATCTTTGCTTTATTGAAAACTTAACATTCTACCTATTATAATTTATAAGTAGTCATGTATATGATAAGGGTCCTGGTCTGCAGACGTGTTAACTGGCCAACTATTTCTAGGCCATTGGATGAATATCCGGCGGCCAGGATTATAACAAATTTCTAATACGTTCAGCATTTTTAAACCGTTGGACGGGGAAAATGACCCCATCCACCGCTTTTTAAGTGCTGAACGAGTTAAAAAAATGTTATAATCCTGGCCATTGGATATTCATCCAACGGCCAAGAAATAGTTGGTCAGCCTAACACTAACACGTCCCCAGCCATCGATGACTGGGGACCAGGTGCCATATAATTATAGTAACATAGTTTAATTTAAATGCTGCTGATAATATCTAATATATGTTATAGTTATTGTCATGTAAATTCTTAACATCCTTGTAAACATATATGTGAATTCATCACGTAATAGCAACAATATAACATAATTTGAATTAATGTATTACATGCACAATAGGGGAGTAATCAATTAACGCAGAACACAAGTTTCATTAGTATGATACGTGTAACACCTTGGTTAAGGTAGCAGTTTCAGTGTTTTCTTAAGTTGCTCTGAATTATAAAGAATAAAGTTCTTTGTATTGCATGTCTGTGCGGTACTTGATTTCAAATACAGGATTATGGCAGTGGAATAAGAGAAGATCACCAATTGTTTTTTTTATTGAATTCCCATAGCAAAAATCAGAAGTGAATATACTCTATTAAAATTAGAATTTCTTAGTTATCTAACATTGTATATAGTAACCAAAGTATCCAAACATTTTTTTGTTTATTCTCATCTAGATGTTAGAAGTTAAAGTCGGGCTTAATCAATATAGGCTTCTGATTGATTTACAAATCTGCAACTAAATTCTTCAATCAGGTATATGTGTTCTATTCTATTAACATTCATTTTGGTGGTCATTACGTCACCCAGGTTGTTGAAGACAGTGATGTGGTGATTTTATCAGTCAAGCCTCAAGTTGGTATTGCCCTGTCCTTCCATATGCCGCTCTTACTGTATTTCTCCCATTTGTCAGATAATTTAATGTGCTTCGAAGTTCTTTCTCTCACGCTCTCTTGGAATATAAAAGATAGGACCGTACTTATGTTCAATATACTTTGTTTATATGTCAGGTTGCCTGAGTTTGTAAAATATTAATATCGGCGATTTTATAATACATCATATTTTTCTTATTCTCTTTGCTTTTTCGTAACTTATCTTGCATTTCAGTTAAAGGCGTGGTTCTTGAGTTGAAACCAAAACTTTCAAAAAAGCAGCTTCTGGTTTCAGTTGTTGCAGGAGTGAAATTGAAAGATTTGCAGGTTTTTTATTTTTATTTTTTCCCTGTGCAGTTATATACATATTGTAGATAGATCGTGTTCAATAGATACACTATCATTGGATTTTTGTCTCTGCATACTTTATGTTATTTTACTAATAAATGTTATCAGTAAAGCATATTTCTCATAGCTTAAGAATTGTGTTGCATTTGTAAATAGTAAATATAATTAGCTAACAAAGCATTACATATCAATAAATTTCTTCTGTTCTATAGTTTTTCAACAATTACTTTCGTGTATATGTTATAAAACTACAGGATTCTCTTGAGATGCACTTAGCACATGAAATATGGGGGCTTGATTTCTTCCAAAAATGTGAATATGAAAGCTTTTTGCTGTTGAACGGATCAAACAATGAAATTTTTTTCTTATAACATAATGAAAGTATAATTTCTTCTTGTTTTACATAGATATGGATATGCACACTCTCTAAAAGATATAAGCTCTACATTGCAAGTGGATAATTTTTAGTGGGCCTACCAACTTTCAAAGTTGCAAGCTGCCAAGTTCAATATGTAGCTGCCACTTTGTAAAAAATAGCACTTGATTAGTTGTGCTATTATTTTTCCAAATGCTGTTAGCCTTAAATTATTGTTGATGATGTTTTATCTAGTTAAAATAAAATATCACATGTATTACATTTCTGAAACCATCATTGAATTTTTCTAATCTTTTTCAGGAATGGTCTGGGCATGATCGTTTTATTAGGGTTATGCCAAACACCCCTGCTGCTGTAGGCAAGGCAGCCTCAGGTAATGTAACCTTCTTGCTGCTATATTTTCTGTTTTTTTTTCAATTGTTATTTTATTCAAGTGACTGATGCTGGTCGGCATACATCTGGTTATTAGTTTGTAAAGAATGTATGTAAATTTTCACTTTTTCTATAATTCAAGATATTGGTAATTTTTTATCATGTGCTTTCATTGGTATACATCTAGAATTCGAAAATTCAATTTCTCAATTTGGAAAAATAACACATTGAGCAATATATTGCAAACATGACATGAATGCTTGCGGCGTGATGCTTGATTAATTATTGATGTTCCAAAATTGGATACAAAGATCACGTTTTTTTTTATAGTTCATGTTAATCTTGGAGCATATTTTTCCTATATCGATTCTAACCAAATCCCTCATCTGTATTCCCTTTCTGTACTTCTTTAATTGTTAACTCTACTTCCTTTTTTGTTTCTTTTAATCCAGTATCTTTCTGACTGGCATCATATTTGATTAGAGTGTGCTCTGTAATGCAAGACATATCTTTATGATTCTTACTTCTAGTAGCCTTGTGCAGTCATGAGCTTGGGGACGGCTGCAACAGAAGAGGATGCAGAACTAATATCTAAATTATTTGGAGCAATCGGGAAGATATGGAAAGCTGATGAGAAACTTTTTGATGCAATTACTGGCCTGAGGTATATGATTCTCGCTGATGCTAAAGGCATTGATACTCCCGTCCTAGTTTTGCATGTGAAATACTGCTTTGTCTGAGCTTCAGGATAGTCTAGTGTATAAAATTATGGCAGCCTTTTCTACTTTCTATTACAGAAAACACAAGTTTATACTCTTCAACAATAATATGCATACATTATGTTTATTTTTATGTTGGCAAGATCAATTTCAGCCTTTTGACTAGAGACTTTTCTCTTAAATATGTTCAGTGGTAGTGGCCCAGCATATATGTTTTTAGCAATAGAAGCTTTGGCTGATGGAGGGGTAGCTGCAGGTCTTCCCCGGGATTTGGCTCTTGGTCTAGCTTCTCAGACTGTAAGCTCGAATCTTTTTACAGAGCTGTTTTGTTTTGCCATAGATCAAATATCCTTCTTTCATAGTGTTGTAAAATTGTGTCCACCTACCATAGCAATTAATACACTTATTTAAATTGTGAACTATATATCTTTTGTTGTCATAATTGGGTCTTACAAATATATATTCCGCGACGGCCTACGAAAAGGAATTGTCACAATTTAGTGGTGAAATATAGGGAAACAGTAACTGATTGTTTCTCCTATGATATGAAGTTAGGTATAAAAATATTATACGGTTAAGGCTATTGATTTTACGATTGTTACTTTAATTTGCTAATGTATTAGTTATCTGAGACTTTTAGTGAAGTCTAATGAACTAAAAAGAGTAGCTCAGTTTTTCCTATTTGAAATGGAATACCAATTAATGATGATTATTCTATTCGATAGTTTTAAAACTCTTTGCTCTGAGTTTTTGATTAAGATCTCTGCAGTATTTCAAGTGCCTTCAGCATTTTTATTGTACAATATGCTTCGGTGTGTAATATGTACCACTAATTTTTTTGTGTGATATATGTTGCACTATTTTTTTTTCAAGTGGTCATTTTTTTTACCTCCCTTCGTCTAGGTATCTCATTCTCAATCCATAAGGTTTCCTTTCACATGTAATCTGTTTTCTTGAACTTCTACCTCTTCATGCTTCGTGAATAATCAGTTTGTACCTATAGACTATGCTACTACTCTGAATCGGGTATGAAGTATCGGACACGATACATAACTGAATGTCGAACTCGAAAAATCTTAAAACTAGGGACACAGGGACACTGTCCTATTTTTTAGATACGGGTATGGGGAAACGATATAATACATTAATAAACAGGAATTTAAAGTAAAAAATTTAAAGAAAGTAACTATCAAGTTATGATCAAACACAAATTTGTAAAGATATTGCAAATTTAGGGATCTTCTATGCTTGTTTTTTATTTTGCATGTTTTTTTCGCTTTTTTTTTTCCTGGTTTGCATTCTATTTTAGTTGGTCAAAGTGTCCACCATTCAGTCAAATGGTCTGACACGTGTCGTGTCCAAGTGTTGAACATGGGCACAACTACCTAAACAGAAGAGTCGGAATTGGGTCCAACTTCCAAGCAATACATTTCATATTGAAGTGATAGGAGAAACCTTTTAGGGATCGTTTGGGTTATAGAGGAGTATGGGGTTGGAATTAGGAATTGAGTTAAAGTGGTATGGCCGAGGTATCATTTGTGATATCAAATTTTGGGTTGAGTGCTGGAATGAATATGTTTTATTTAAAATATCATTAAGCTATTAATAAAATTTATTTATTTTATCATATAAAAAATTGTAAATATTTTTTTTATTACTAATAACATTTATTGTACATATAAATATTTTTTTTGTTATTATTAATGTTTTTTAGAGGAACAAAAAAATAACATTAAAAATAATACCTCATACCACCCCCATACCCACCTCCCCCCTTGGGTTTCAAAAACTCATACATTGGCGGTGTGAGGTATGGGTTCGAAAATAAAAAAGATCAACCAAACATGATGTATTGGTTTGGTTGATTCTATACCCATACCTCATACCACCCTACCAAACGATGCCTAATAATAAGTTTAACTTCACCGTGCCTTTTCAACTTGAATGATTATGTGTTTTGAAGGTCTGCCCATATGGTTATAGTAGATGTGCCAGGTTGGGAGATCTTAACCCCAAATAGTGGATGTCCCCTTGCCCCAGAGAGGTGCATGTTTTTTCCTTTCTGTGGACAAGAGGTTTCAATTATTTTCCAAATTTGTCCTGTTCTGACTAGCTATTTTAAAACTAATCCTGTCACTCCGATAATCTGCACAATAGTCAAGCCTAGTAAAGATATGGGCAATGGCTATAATATTAGATGCCAATAATGGTATTGATCTATTGTTCATCTTCACAGAGGTAGTTGTGCAGTCTTGTTGGATTTATTAGAATATAAATGCTGTAAGACATCTTCGATGCCCCTTTAAGACGTCAGTAACTTTATTTGGTATCTTTTTGAGATGAAGTATTATGGCACTGCTGCAGGTACTAGGAGCAGCAACCATGGCCACTGCAACAGGGAAGCATCCTGGCCAGCTTAAAGATGATGTTGCCTCACCGGGTGGGACGACAATTGCAGGTATTCATGAGCTGGAGAAGGGTGGTATTCGTGGGATCTTTATGAATGCTGTTGTTGCTGCAGCGAAGCGCAGCCGAGAACTTTCCCAGGGCTAGATATTCAATTTAACAAGCTAGTTTATTAGTTAATCAACTTCACTACATGCTCTTCAAAGTAACTTAACAAATTTTGCTTTGCTATTTTAAAGCGCATATCTGAGGTGCCAAAACAGATTTGTTTTAGATTTAGATGTTCCTTGAGGCAACTTCCAGCATATTTTTCTGTTGAATGTTTTACCAGATGTTATGCTATCCATTTTGGGCAAAATGAGTTTAGGTTCCAGTTTCCTACTACCGAGTCCTTTTCCAGTTGGTATAGTGCTCTTATTTGTATGCAAAGAAACATCCAATGTGTGGGAGATGGTAAAGTGAAAATAGTAAGATCGTGCTTACAGGCTACATCTGGATTGCTCGTGTTTCCAGCAAAAATAAACTGTACAAGGAAAACATGAAGTTACATACCAGCTCTAATAATGTTTTGTCATTGATAGCTGAGCTTAGTGCATGAAACATTTTCTTAGGAAGGATAAAACAGGTTAGTGAAATAAAGGATATTACCCTGAGAGTATTTACATCAGGCAATTTGATGTAGTGTTGAGTCTCCTAAAAGGCTTTAAGATCTGGAAGAATTTATGTGAATGCAGTCGTGGATATCATGCTTGATACTCTCATTTCTTTGGGTTCTGGGTTATGCTTATATTTTCATTAGCTTGGGTTTTGGAAGGTTGATTGTAGTGGCAAGACTTATTTTGTTTATTGTGTCTTGTGAGAGGGATGAAAATAGACCTCTTGCGAGCCACAGTAGATTTTAATATGATTTATGAGGTAGATTTTAATATGATTTATGAGGTTTATGGTTCCGGTTTGAGCTAGGTGAATTTATTTGTTGCGGTAGTTGGCTAATTGGGTCGATAGTTTATATAGATTTTAAAAAAAGGTTGAAAGCCCCTCAATACTTAATCTAAGAAATTAATACTTAAATAAAAAATGGAAACAAGTTATTTTTTTTCTTGATTTAAGGTATTCCACACACCCACACCCACTATTGGTGTGTTTCACAGTTTCAGTGTTTGGCTTATTGGTAATTCAGGAGTAAATCCGGAGGTCGAATATTATCAAGGAAACATCAAGTAGTTATGTCCATAATATATCCAGATAATGCCACTATTTGTTTATACAAATTACAATATACGATCATCTAACATTAAACTTTATATGCATCGATCTGGTAGTATATGTATACCGTAAAAAATTAGGAGTTATTTACAAATCCAAGCAAAAATTGAGAACTCTCAATCAGTTTTTACTACCTCATGATATTGCACATACTTTATAATTCCTATCTCCTGTAAGCAACGTGCAAACTCACAGTTCACAGAATAGAAAGTGGACGACCAAGATGTGTAACTTCACAAGCATTTTGAACTAGATTTATGATCAGAGAACATACAAACATTTATAACACAATGAGTCAAAATCACAAAATGACTATTCTCTATCTTTGATCAGATTGTTTACCATGTTTACCAAAGGAACCGTGCCTTTTGCCATGATCTCTATTCTAGAAGTGTTGGAGGCATTTGAGAAAAGAGAAAGCCCGAAAAAGAATAGTTCAGGAAGAAATAGTCGAGAAGACAAGAATCCATGCCAATAGCGAGGTTCCAGGTCAAAAAAAGCACTGAAAAACCTTCTTGTACCAGGCAAATCGAGTTTTAGCAAAATATCCATACCAAAGCAAAAGAATTCTCGCTGGCGTCTTCTCTCTATTGGCCATAGATCTTTCCAGACTTCTGCAGACAATTCGTTTCCCAAAGCGCCTTTCTTAGAACCACCAAGGTACTGAACTATTGCATTGGCAACAACTGGTGCAGCAGCTAGAGTTCTTGCTACCATATATCCAGTGGAAGGATGCACCATACCAGCTGTACCGCCAATTCCCACTACTCTCTGAGGGAGTACAGGCAGAGGCCCTCCCATTGGGATCACACATCTCTCATCCTCTTCAATGCTCTTCACTTTAATACCCAAATGCCTTAGGCGAGCCACCATTCTCTCCTGAATATCTCCCATGGCTAAACCTGGACGAGCTACAAGGGATGTTTCTTCAAGAAATATTCTGTCAGATGAAAAAGGCATAGCATAAAGAAACGTAGGGATTTTACTGTTTCTTTCTTTTAATTCTGTATTGCCATTAAGATGGGAATCTCTCCAGTCCATGAAAATCATCTTATTTACATCAAAAGGATGTTCTTCTACTTCTGCCACTATTCCATAAGCTACTTGGTATCCTGGATTATATGGCTTGTCGTATTGAACAAGACATCTTGAAAAACCGGTTGCATCAAGAACTACAGCAGCTTGAATGGTCACACCATCATTACATATCAATAGGGATTTAGCTTCCTCGTGTACAACTTTTACAACCTTAGCCTGATGAAATTTAACTCCATTTGATATGCACTTCTGCATCATTTTAGATTTAAGCTGCTTCCTGTTAACCCTTCCATACGGTCTTCCGAGCTCTTTGGTTGTCTGGTCATCAATGTAAACAATTGCACTTGACCAGGTAGTGTCAAGGCAATCTAGCAAATCCATAGCCTCAAACTCATCCACCCAAACACCATAATTGTTTGGCCATATCAATTTTGGAGAAGGGTCTATAGACACAACCGCAAGTCCTGCCTCAGAAACTTGTTGTGCTACCGCTAACCCTGCAGGACCTCCACCAACTACAGCCAAGTCCACTACAAGGCCATTCGACGGGTCATACAAAGGAAGGTCAAATTCAAGATTTTCTTTCTTGGTTTCTTGAACAAGCTCCAAAAGGGCACTACTACTAGCCTTTACAGAACCGTTCTTCCCCCAATTTACATTCGATCTTCTAGAGCCAAACCTCAGCTCCTGGTTTCGAAACTTCAAACAACTCAGGGTTCCAACTTTATCAGGAAACCCATGAATTGGATTGAAAAACTCAAGCTTGTTATGAGTCTTTAGTAGAGTATCCATCACTTTCATGTATGGTTCTATTAATTTACCAAATATATCTCCAAAAACAAAATCTGGGTTCCAAGATATCCCAAATTCTCAACCTTTATGCTAACTTTCACCAATAATTAATGGAAATTTCAGAGTGACTTAATAAAAAATTGTTCAAAATAAAAACATGTACTAAACATATAACTGCAGAAGATATTGGAGAATTACAAGTAAATAAAGCTACGGTTAAAGAATTAAAGACTTACCCATCTAGCAGCAAGAGGGATTGGAGGTAGATACAGACGAGATACATACAAGCATATCTCATTTTTCATATAATCAAGTAGGTGTAAGCTGCACTCACTTGAAACAAATTCTTTTATTTTCTTTCTAAAAATAAAAAATAATTTGTGGGTGAAGATATCCAAAATCAAATCATCCAAACATGTGCGGCAGGGATGTCTTTGCCTAGGTTGCCACGAGAAAATAATTCATAACTATTATTTATATGTCTCTATTTATAAAAT